>NC_056745.1:1041950829-1042048329 GCF_019279795.1 Protopterus annectens | reverse complement strand
TGTGGTCAGGATAGTTTCTTGCTAAGAACATACTTTTGAGGAAATTGGCTTCAGAAACAAAATCCTCCTCCACACTGATGATGCGGGAAAGGCGGATGAACTGTCCTCGTACCACATTCTTTTTGGAGAAATGTGGGTACTGACTATTGTAGTCCAGAAAATTGTTGCGATAAGTGTTTTTACGGTGGATGTTGGATTCCAAACTATTGTTAGACTTGTTGATCTTTATGGCGGTGCCCAGGTCCAAGTATCCTATGTTATTAGTATCTCCTTGATGAAGTCAGTCAGTTCCATGTCTGTGCCTTCCCAGATGAAAAAAATATCATCAATATAACATCTACAATTCTACACATCTGTACAGACAGGTAGCCAGGTAGGTGGATGAGCGTTTCTAACTCCCAGGTACTAAGGACCAAATTGGCTAGCGCTGGGGCCATTTTCGACCCTATAGCTACTCCCCGTATTTGTTGGTATAGTTTTTGATTGAAATGAACAAAGTTGTTCACTACCTCTGCTAGGTCACTACTAGTGTTAGTTCTGTTAGAGGAGAACCCTGCATATTTGGAGAGATACAATTTTATAGCTTCCAACCCTTGTTTGTTTACAGGGCTACTATAGCCAATGTAACTAGAGAGCAGTTAGATGTATCTATTTGAGCCCTGTACAATTGATCTAAGAAATCCCACGAGTCCTTCAGATAAAAGTTGGTGGCTTGTACAAGGGGTTTAACACTGTATCCAAATATTCCGAGATTTTATTTGGTTTTAGAGCATTTATTTGATATCACCAGCCTGAAGGGGGGATCACTTTCATACTTCTGCACTTTCGGGATGCCAAATAGTTTACCCATGCTAGGGTTTGTGAGAAGCATATACAAGTGCTCCTCTAGTGAAATATTTTGAGTTTGCTCTAACTTTTTGAGTAGCTTGTCAATACTAGAAAACTGTTTGACTATATTGGTGTTAGTGGCTGTGTAAAACGTGCCATCTTTCAATTCTTTATTCACTATTTTTATGTAATCATCTTGTGTCATGAGCACTATATCTGGCCCTTATCCGCTTTCATGATCCTGAGTGTCTTGTCATGTTTGAATTTCTTTAGGGCTAGTTCAATTTTAGTTAAATGAAACCATTTAGAGCTGCTAGGATGCTTTAATAGCAATCTCATGTCATGTTCACAGACCTTCAAGAACGTTTGCAGTACGTAGTGCAGAGTCTGGTTAAACCGACTGTTCATTTTTCTCAGTGTGTTATAGTTGAGATATTCTTCGTAATCTGAGGATTCCTCATTGTGCCTAGTGTTATTGTTACGCCAATTTTTTAAGTTTTTTTCCTGGAAAAAAACCTGAGTTCCAGTAATGAGTCCATTATGTTCGCTCTCTGTCCAGGGATGAAAGTGAATCCCTTGCTTAGCAATTGGATGTGTGCTTCTAAGGATGTTCGGTTTGACAGGTTGAAGACTTGGGCAGTCAAGGAAAGCCTGTCTGTGGTTGTTTAAAGTTGGTATCTAACACTTGCTTTGGCTCCTGGTTTGTATGCTTCTCTCTCGAGGAAGGAATCTGTGAAATCTTCCCCCTCCCTTTCCCTGTATGAATTCCTGGGAGTGTTGGTTGGATCCCATTGACCCTGCTCTAAAAAAAATTATTCCTGTTATTTTCTGCAGCAGTAGTTTAAATTCTAAAAAAAAATTATTCCTGTTATTTTCTGCAGCAGATTACCCCAGCCTAAATTCAGTGCTTGGACATCCACAGACAGCTTTGCGTTGTGTTTGGACTCCTAGGAGAACAAAGCCTTTCAGAAAATCAGAACAGCTCTTTGTGGCCTATGCGGTAGGAGCTCAAAGGAAGCCAATTTCCAAACAGACAATCTCAAAATGGATAGCCCACTGCGTACGCTTTTGCTATTCCTTTCATGGCAAAACTGTTCCTACAGGCATTAGAACTCATGCCACCTCTGCAGCCTTCCACAGAGGAGTTCCTACCAAGGATATTTTGGAAGCAGACACTTGGAGTTCTGTGCATACCTTCTCCAAACACTACAACCTACCATTCTACTCCAAATCTGAGCCGGCTTGCCACTGCAAAGATCTTGAGCATTTTGGCTCCTCCTAGTTCTACTATCCCTACCACCCTCTTTCTTAGCTTTGGGATTCTACCCATCTGTTATGACTGCAGCTGTATGCATTGGGTTTCGATGAACATAGTACAGTTTTGTACCTACCATAAATTCAGTAGTTTATCGAGTGCTATCTACAGCTCCTTAGTTAGGTTAACCCTCCCTCCTTCCCCTGTTAGGATAGGCCTATAGGCCAAAGCATCTTCATACAACCTGATTGGGGTTTTCATTTATGATGTATTTGCTTACCTTCTGTATTTTGATTATATAGCACTGCATTATCACACAAATTTATTATTGCCTTCCTTCTGGGGGCACCTGACATCTGGGGCAAGAAAAACTGAAGAAAATGGTGTCGGCTGGTTCTTTTATACCCCTGTCGCACTGACGTCAGGGAAGAAGCGGCGACAACTCGGACCCGGTCCCACCTAGACTTTGGAATTTGGCCGACCGAGGACCTGCCTGACGGCAGGAGAACCCATCTGTTATGACTGCAGCTGTATTGGCACTCTAACATCTACGTTTATGGTAGGTACAAAACTGTACTTTTTCTACTTTGGCTCCGACTGTACCTTCGAGTTTGTTGGATCCCCTTTTGGATCTGAGCTCTCGGGGCCGTGAGATGAGCATTTGATCCGGAGGGGTTAGTGTGCCTTCGGCTCTGAGGTAGGATCGCACTGCCCGTTTGGATCCGATCGGGTCATCTGTGTCGCCTATCCGAGTGGACTGCTTTCGGATCCTAGGGAGAGCAGCTCACCCTTGGCATTCAATGTCGTGGAGAGGGTTCTTTCGAGGGATTCTAGATCCCAGGTTTTGGCTACGGATCCACCCAGCATTCCCTCTCAAACAGGCCTATGTCCCAGATGGTTCCCATGGAGGAACAGGACATTGTTGGTGAGCCCTCCTCGGACAGCCCCCCTGAGAAGGTTCCTCACAAACGTAAGTGCAAGAGGAGGCACTTAGACTCACCCGAGTCCCTCACAGAAGACACAGACTTGGAGGAAGGGAAAGGTTCCACCAGATCACCCCCGAAGACGTCTCTTTCGGAGACATTATGGAAATGCTTCGTAATTAGAGGGGGGTGGTCAGCCCAAAAGCCTTCCTCGGACGAGTCCGTCTTTCTGGAGGCGTTCACAGGCCCATCTGCCTCTTGGGTGTCCCCTCCCGCCAATCCCCTGGTGGACATCTTAACTACCAGGGCATGGAAGGATCGGACACTGTGGAGCCAATACCCAAAAGACCCGACAGGATTCTCAGCCCCCCCACAGACAGGACAGTTTGGAGCAAAGCTTCCCTTGTAGATGCCATGGTGGTGGCGGCTGCCACCAAGAAGGAATTGGCACAGGAAAGTTCCTCGGTACATCCCCCCTAACAAGGAGTCTCGGGCGATGGACCGCCTCGGAAAGTGGATGTTCGCTTCAGTGACCTTCTCTGTAAGGTCCCTGAACTATATGGCACACGTGATTAGACTACAGTGAGACCTGATCAGAGTACTCCGGGTCGCCCCCAGAGTCCATGTCGGCCGAGGACAAACAGACCTTCTCAGCATGAATGGCCACTCTTAAGTCTATTACGAATACCTCAATGCGGCTTCTTTCCCATGCCACGGAAGGAGCGGCTAGAGCCAGCAGAACAGGCATTGTCTTACGACAAGCCTGGCTCCGTCTCTGCGACTTTGCGGAACCCTTCAAGGCGTCCTTTGCGAATGCTCCCTTTGACGGTTCTACGCTTTTTGGCAAGACCATCCGCGATACGCTAATCCAGAGCGAGAAGGATGGGAAAATGTCTGCTGTCTGGATCTGCTTCTCTGCTCCTCTGAGGTCCTTCTCCAGGAACCAAAGAGGACAGAAGATGTGGTTCCGGAAATCCCAACAATCCCATTTCGCTCCGGATCCCTCATCCCTCATCCTTCAGAGGCAGAAGAGGACAGTGTGGACGCCGGCCCAGAGGCAGAGGAAGGGGGCAAAGAATTTTGGATCGAGGGAACCCTTTTCTGATTGACCCGCGCAGCAACCCTGAGGGGTTGACCGACTGTTCCTGTCTGGAGGCAGTTGGGGGGGGGGGTGCTTCTCAGAGCATCTAGCACATTGGGACTCCATTATGACACATCACTGGGTAATCCTGATCATATCCAGAGGTTACTCAATCCCATTCCTAAATACCCCCCCCCCCGGTCGGGGCACCTCCCCGATGTACCACCCAATCAGAGGGAGGTAGCAGCCCTAGAACTAAAACAACTTCTAGAAATAAAGAGCTGTCCAGCACGTCCCCTGTCAATCCGGATCAGGCTTCTACTCCAGGTTCTTTTTGGTGCCAAAAAAGACAGGGGACTTGTGGCCAATTCTCGCCCTGTCCACACTGAACCTGTCAGTTGCCAAAGAAGTTCCGGGTGGTCACCATACAATCCATTTTCCCACTATTACAGGAGAACGACTGGATATGCTCCATAGACCTCAAGGATGTGTACTACCATGTTCTAATGGACAGGCGATCCAGGAGGTTCCTCCGCTTTCGGCTGGGGGCCAGCCACTATCAGTTCAGGGTCCTACCCTTCGGTCTCACCACAGCCCCCAGGGTGTTCACCACGGTCATGGCAGTTGTAGCGGCCCACCTGAGGCTTCAGGGAATTCAGGTCTTTCCTTACCTGGACGACTGGCTCCTAGCTGCCCCACCAGGCATCTAAGTTCAGCGAGCGACTACTTCCTACATCTCGCCCGCTATCTAGGGATCATGATCAACCACAAGAAATCATCCCTTCAGCCTATTCAAATTTTGGATTTCAAAGGAGCCAGGATAGACTCAATTCAATCCAAAGTTCTTCGGACAGACTGCGCAATCTAAACATACATGTTTTGGCTCTTCAGTCCTCGGCCCCTCCAGCGGAGTTGGTCCTGAGGGCTCTGGGGTCCATGGCAGTGGCCAACAACTTGTCTGCTCGCGCGTCTGAATATGAGGATTCTCCAATGGACCTTGCAGGTAAAGTGGTCCATTCTGTTTCATCCCTTGTCTGCTCCTATTCCTCTCAGCAGAGTTTGCAGGGAATCTCTACTTTGGTGGCTCCACTCCAAGCACCTCCGGGAAGGGCGCCCCTTTTCCATGTCCCCACCCCAAGTCACAGTGACCACGGATGTGTCTCCCCTTGGGTGGGGGGGGGGGCATTGTATGGGCAGAACCGTCCAAGGCACGTCAAGAGACCTTTTTGCATATCAATGACCTGGAGAAGAGGGTGGTGCTTCTAGCGTTGCAGGCTCTCCATCCCCTTCTTACTCTAGGGACTATTGCAATTCAGACAGACAACATGTCAGTGGTACATCAACAAGCAAGGGGGAACCAGATCTTACCCACTTTGCCGAGAGGCCATGAGAGTGTGGGAATGGGCGTTATCCACCAACCGCTTTCTCATAGCAACGCACATACCGGGTCTGGCAAACATTCTTGCGGACAAGCTGAGGTGGACTATCCTCTCGCCCTACGAGTGGTCTCTGAACCCCTTAGTAGCGAAACAGATCTTCCTCAGATGGGGTCAACCTTGCTGCGATCTGTTCACGTCACTTTCGAAAGCAAAGTGCAGCGAGTTTTTCGCTCTATTTCCTCCACCAGGGGAAAACCCCAGAGACGCTCTAGTTCATGCTTGGCCATCCAGTCTTTATGCTTATCCTCCTCTTCCGTCGATGACAAAATTCTTGCAGAAAGCTCGTCTGTTGGGGAGCAGAGTTATCCTCATAGCCCCATTCTGGCCTCGTCAAACATGGTTCCCTTGTCTACGGTCTCATCTAGTGCATCCTCCCTGGATCTTGGATCCCCTTCCGGATCTGATTTATCATCCCCTGGGATTGAGGACCCCCGACCTGGACAAGCTCTCTGCTTGGCTGATCGAGTTCTCTTGATGGCTAGGACTCCCGGTATCTCATCCTCCTGTTAAAGCCATTCTGGTGGCTGCTCATAAACCCTCTACCAGATATAAGTGTGTGTGTGTGTGTGTGTGTGTGTGTGTGTGTGTGTGTGTGTGTGTGTGTGTGTGTGTGTATATAATGTGTATGTATATGTTGTTGTTGTGTTTTCCCGGTTAGGGGTCGCCACAGCGGAACTCCGGTCCACTAATGGTTGGCAGTAGATTTTTATGTGCAGAGTTGCCGGCCCTAAACTGCTGGATCCCAGAGCCATGGTCTGATCAAACTCCTTCGTTGAGGCTGAATGGAA
This sequence comes from Protopterus annectens, assembly GCF_019279795.1. Taxonomy (NCBI): domain Eukaryota; kingdom Metazoa; phylum Chordata; order Ceratodontiformes; family Protopteridae; genus Protopterus; species Protopterus annectens. The sequence goes on along the minus strand of NC_056745.1, from coordinate 1,042,042,015 downwards.
ATGGACAACACAGATGGAATGTTATGGCGAGTACATAACTTCTTTTTACAGTCTGTGTCCCACAGGGCTCTATCCCAGGCCCTTAATTGTTCAGATTGTATCTTTCAGACCTAACTTTTTCATCTGAAGTGTTCTACAGTCTATATGCAGATGATGTGAAATTGGGTATGATTACATGTTTACAGAATGTATGTCTGCTAAAGAATTTGACTAAATTGTCCATTTGGGCTCAGGAGAATAATATGCTGGTAAATACGTCGACAATAAAGCATGCAAGGTTTGGGAGACTTAAATTGAAAGGTGAATACTTAATACAGCACACAATGATTGATTGAAACTGTAGATTCTTTTAAGGACCTCTGTACATGGGTAGATCCAGCACTTTTTTTTCTAATCCTGCCAACCAATTCTGAAACTATCATTAACCAATTGTAGGTTGTATAAAGTCTAGGAAATCAGAAATGATGAAGGCATTGTTTGTTGGTTACTTTACACCCAAACTTGAGTACGGAAACCTTATGAAAACAAGCATGAGTAAAATGGAAAGAGTAAAGCGGAAATGTACCAAGGGCATCAATGGATGTGAAAATTTAAGTTATGAAAAGACTAAAATATCTGAACCTGTACAGTGTCTCTTACAGATATCCAAGAGGAGCTCGTATTCTGGTATATAGGGCATTTAGAGACCACTCTCTCATGGGAATATTTGGGGTTATCAAAAAGTACTAGAGAATCATCAGACAACCTATGTAGAAGATTCTATGGGAATGAGAAGTGTACTAATTGGTTCTGCAGCTGATGCATGGAGCAGACTGCAAACTATATTAAAGCAAGTACTAGTTTAGCTATTTTTAAGAACAGCCTGGCCACTTGTTATGGGAACAAGTGTTTTGGTATGTTGTCAGGCTAGAAATGCATTAATGCCCATGCTTGAAATATATGTGTATCAGTATTCCTCCCACATTCCAAAGACGTGTAGTAGGTGGATTGGACGTTCTAAACTGGCCATAGATTTGAGGGTGCATGCATGGTGTGAACTATCAAGGCAGAGCTAGCCACCTAGTGGTGTAAACCTTTGCTGTAGATATAAACTGTTGAAGTGACACCCTTCCCCCATGTGCAAAATTGGGGTGGGGGGAGTTGTGGGTGGATGTAGGGATACATTTATAACAAGTGGGCCTTGTCCATTATTTGTTAGTAACTACAAATGTCAGGGGCATCTATGCTCGCTCTTCACGTTTATTTTAGCTGTTTGTGTGTGTGTTTTTGTTTTGTATTTATTTATTTGTTTATTTATTTTTTGTTTTGTTTTAACCGAGAAGCTCATAAAACTAGACACTGAGTAAACTAAGTCAGATTAATAAAAGAACATCAACTACTCATGAACAGACTAAATCCCAGGACAAGTGGTGGTCCCAAGCAAAAGGTGATTGCCAGATAAAACTGGCTGCAGTAGAAATGTCAGATATCTCATAGTTTTAAAAGGTAAGCTGAAGTAAATGGACTTTAGGGGGTCCTGTGGAATGCTGTCAAGATGGTATTCTCTGGGTGTCACTAAGATGTTAGGCTGCACAAATACAGTGCTTGATGGGCAAAGAATGAATGTCAGATGTTTAGAAACTAGACATACCTGGGAAGCCATCAGCAGCCTGAAGGGATCAACATGGAAACTGGTCAGTACGGTACCACAAGCTCCTAACAAGACCTTTAAAGGTACATAATGAACCATTCTAAAACTGTAGGTGAGATAGGCAGCACCATGGCATTGAGGAATAAACTCCGACCACAGCCCAGGTGACCTGGGTTTGTTAGTTGCTCAAAGATCTGAGATGCTGGCAAGGAAGGATGGGAGTGCTGCTCCTGTAGGGAGGACGTGAACTTGGCTGTGTCTTGTGATTTATCACGATGATTGTCTGGGTAAGTGCAAGAGGTATAGCCCTTGGGATAACAGGGGCACTGACTGAGTTGATGCAGAAACAGGAAGGTACGTCCATATTCCCCATTGCCTGTTCAGCGCTAGATATTAAATGTGTATACAAGGGGAGGGGTAGACCTTCACAAAATACTCCTTGGCAGCAGTATGATGCTGCCTCTGGTACCTTTATCTCAACCTCCCCAAGCATTGTTTACAGTTTAGTCTGGGAAAGGATGGAGCGCCCAGTAGATAGTGGATAAGGAGTGGTCATCTGCAAGGAGCCAAAGTGAGAGAAAAAAAAAACTAGAATGAATACAACAGTAAGATCTTGGACGTTCAAATCAAGATTTTAGTTTTTATTAGCACCTGCTATGGTTAGTGGTACTGATGTTACTGAAGTATCCAAGAGGGCCAGTACAAAGTAACATTATTGGCTTCTAGTCTTGAGGAGACTGTTAACTACTTCATTAAGGGCTATCTCTGCTATGGTGTGTGTGCAAATCCCAGACTGAAATTGATGCATGTGCTCTTGTAGTACACCAGTGAAAAGTGTTTGCAGGGTTAATGTTAATGTTTGAATTTCTTTAGTTGCTTTCCTCAACAAATTAGTTTTTTTAATGGGGAATATATTTAGGATGACATTCATTGGATGGGCACGAAAGTGATCATAAATACAACTGTATATTTTGTGACGACTCCTTAGTCACCTACATTGAGAGCTGCACATCTATCTGTCCTTCTCCAAGGGCTGCATTAAATATGGCTGTACTGAGCAGTTTGTTTATGCATGAAGAGGGATGCAAAAGAGGTACATTTTTAAAATGGAACCTCATGAAGTGTATGTGCATAGTAGAATTGGTATTCTGTAAAAGCTGGTGTGAGTGCCATTGTTGCTGTTATCAATGTGTCCATGTTCCCTTCACCTCAGTACAAAAAGGTTATGTTGAAGAGAAGTACCTTCTAGGAGAAAAGAACAATTTTGCATAGAAGATTGGAATCTGATTACAGGCATGCATGATGATTTGGGGGTGGTTGGGCAGAAAGGAGAGATGATTCAAAATGGGTAAAATCTTTTCAGAGGTGTCTTGGAAGTATGGCAGTGGTAGCAGTCAGTTATTTCATCTGGTTTGTGAGATTATCCCTAATAGATGGGGTAGTTTTGATATGAAAATATTCTTGTGTTTTTTGACTGAGGAGCATACATGTTGTGATTTGGTTCTGGAGTCTATTTTTCTATTGAAAGATTGTCGTGATTGAATATATACTACCACAGAGGAGCACTTTTATATAGAATTGTCCCAGTGTTTGGTAGATTTGTAGTGGGACCCTGTAAGTTTATAATGGGAGGATGCTGACATTCCGCTGGATCATTTTACTTCCATCTCCAATTTGCATAATACATGGAATGCTCAGAGCCTAAAGATTTTGCAGGAATGGTTGTTGACCCTGCAAACACAGCTCCAGTTTGGTTTGCTTGATATTAGAGAAGTCATTGCGCAGGCTAAGAAAGCAATACAGGATAATGAAATAGATTCACCCTGTGTTCAGTGTATCAGAAATATTTTGAAAACACTACTTGCTGTCCAAGTTTCTTGCATTTTGCCTGCAACACTTTAAAAATGTGGGATGATGGTAATAGCATTAAAAGATGATGCAGCAAAGGGGTGCCTTACTTAAAGCACCAGTTGACGATCTGTCTGCATTTTGGAATCATTACAGTGAAACTCCTGGATGTTTTGGATAACTGTCCATAGTAAAAGTATTTTGACTTTTCTCGTTTAGGGGTCTCCACAGCAGAACTCTGGTCCGCTCATGATTGGCAATTGGCAGTGAATTTTTATGGTGCCGAGTTGCCAGCCCGACGCCCAACCTTCAAAGAAGGCACGCCCCTTCACGCAAACACCTACCTGCATGTCTTTAATCTCACTCGACCACGTGGAGGACATGCAGACTCCTGTCCATAGTGTTACCACAAATTTGGTCATGACTTCTTATGGTACTGCACACAATCTCGCCCATCAAAGTTGTTAAGCTGGTTGGTGTTGATGACATCTTTCACTGTAAAAGAGCTCTGCTGGATAAGGGAATGACCAGAGGGAAAAGCCTTGGTAATGATGTACTGCCCATGTGAGTTGTAGAAACTATGGCCCCAGAATTACCCTACTGCTGTACATTTATTATCTGCCATGGAAAGGTTCTTTCCCTGCCATTTCAACCAAGACTCGTGAAGATTTGTACAGCCTAGCGTCTAAAACTTTCCCTGGCCAGCAGCTCTTCCTTGTTTAGAATTTATAGTTCAGAAGGAACTCTCATCCAGGTCTGTTTTGCCATTTGCCAAAGGTGGTTGCCATTTCTAAGATGGCATTGTGCTACTGATTTTTTTTTTTTTTTTGCTTTCTGCCTGCCATTTCCCTGTTTTAATAGTAATGGGTACAACAATTTGAATTTGACTGAAAAACGGACACAAGGTGACTGTTCTAGCACAAACAGCAACACTGTGGTTAATGTAATTTGAATACGTGGCTTAACCAGCATGTATCTTCTTATAAATATGTACAGCAAAGTAAAAATGATGAAGCTGACTCTTGTGCTAACCATTTAAACAAGTTACAGGAACTGCTTTTTAAATTTAAGACTTTAAATGCTGATAATGCTTATTTGAAAGAATGCATTAAATTAAATATTGTACCAAAGGGACTGAGGGTGTTTAGGTACCCTAACAATGTAGAGGAGGGTTCAGAATTTCCTCTGGAACATCTAAATATTTTTATAGGTGTGGCTTTGATATTCTATGTGCCATTATTAAGCAGAATGAGAGAGTTATGGAGGCACTGAATGATAGAATAAACACTGCTTGGTTAATGATCTCCTGTTTTCTGTGGATCAAGAAAAAAAAATATTTTGACCTCAGAATGCAGATTGATGAAAAATTAAATGGGGTTTTAAACAGAAAAAAGAAATTGGGGACATGTATGAGTATGCACAGAAAATTCAGTATCCAAAACCAAAAGGTAACATGAATTCTGATAAAGTGGAGGGGATATTTTTCAGACATAACAAAGGTAGACAGTTTATTAATAAAATGAATGATGGTTATGGATATCATGGTAGTGATGAAAATTGTGAAGTTAATGATGAGGGACTGTGAAGACCTGGTGATATGAATGATCCTTTAGAGTATCCCCCCCCCCCCCCCAGAGGTCAGAGAGGCTGAAAAACAAGGTACCAACAGACTGCAATCAGTTGCAATCAGGGCAACTAGAGGGGGTGGAACAACAAGGGAATGAGACAGGGGTATTAAATGCATTTAACTTTACTTTATATGAACAGGGAAATAATTAACCTGTTAAACAAGACTCTTGAAGGTGAATGTCCCAAGATTACACGACATGGACATGCTATCTTCAATTATAGCAGTTTAACTGTTATGAACGTATTTTTTTGATTTATTTGCTAAAAGTTTCAAGTTTGTACACAAGGAAAAATGTGAAATAAGTATATTAATAACTTATAAACGTTCATCTGTGAGAAAAATCTGGAACTCTTAATGAATGGATATGTAGATATGGTTGGGAATTTAAATAAGAGTACATGGAATCCCCCACTACATCCACAATTAAAAAGTTTCGAAATGGTGTGGAAACGGAGTTAAGGGAGAAAATTTCTAAAAACAAAGTATGATCTAACTTGACAGTAGAGGAAAGGTCCCTATTGGAGTCTATTAGATCTAACAAGTTTGTTAGGGTTATGAAACTGGATAAGGGTGGGGGAACTGTACTTATGGACTCTATTATATATGAAGGTAAAATGATGGATTTATTACTTGACGAGTAAATATACTAAGGTATTGGTAAATGAGATGCATATTGTGTATAAGAAAATATAATTAGCCCCTAATGATTTGGTGCTTGAAGGGTTTATTGATGCAGAAACCTTCAGATTTTTACGTAATAGGGTCCCATCTATATTTGGGGTCCCAAAGGTCCATAAGGGCATAGAGAACCCACCACTTAGGCCAGTCATGGCTGCTAGTCAATCAAGTTACGGCCCCTGTAGCTAAATATGTAGATTTTAAATTAAAGAATGTCCATGGGGGCAACTAATGTCTTAAAAGGACTCTTGGGACTTTTTAAGGAGTGTTCGGAATAACTTAAGCACAAATAACATTATTTTCATCACCATTGATGTGATTGATCACTTTACCTCGATTCCGCATAAGGAAGGTTCAGATTTTTTTGAGGAAATTCTAGAAAGGATAAAAAATTTACGGAGAGAGAAATTTTTGTTTTTGGCGTTAATGGAAATGGTCAATAACTAACTTTATATATTTCGAGGTCGAATTTTTCCGCCAAACTAAGGGAGCTGCCATAGGAGCTATGTGTGCCCCTACATATGCCAACTTGGTACTCATGGTGGGAGGAGAAATTTGTGTTCAATTCTAGATTTAAAGATTGTTGGGTGCTTTGCAAACGTTTCTTGGATGATGATATTTTTGTCTTTTTTGGATAGAAAGTGAAGAAAGATTTATAGAATTTTTCATCTACATATCGATTTAGTACTGACTTTCTGAAATTCACTTAAAATTGGATATGAAAGTATTGATTATCTTCATGTTACAAATGTATCGTCCTTCAGAATGGCATCTAAGGTCCACAGGAGAGACGCACATTGTAACTCATTTTTACATTTTCAAAGCACCCATCCATCTTCCCAAAAGAAAAGTATTGTAAAGGGCCAATACATTCAGGGAAGTAGGATGACATCTGATGAAAATGATTTTATTGAGAGTGCTTTGTTGAAATCTATCTTTTTAGAAAGAGGGTATCCCGAGACACTTATAAAGGAAATACTGGATGAAGTCTTTCAAACACAGAAAGGGAAATACTGGATGAAGTCTTTCAAACACAGAAAGGGTAGCTTTGTGCCTATTTTGGGTATGGGTGATATGGTGCAGTGGAAGACAAATGCTTTTATTTTGGATTATAATGGGGATCCTAATATTAGGGACTCTGTTAAAAAAAAGAATGGGACATATTTTCTAAATTTTCAAACTTGAATCTTAAGTTTGTTATGCCATTAAAGTTTATTTTTAGGAAGGGTAAATATATTCAGGACCTTTTGGAAAACAAATGTACTAATACAGGAAAAAAGAAAGTAGGCACTTATAAAGGGACATTGTTGGCAAGCTCCACATTTATATCAAACACTTCTGAAATGTATATTAGTAGTAGGAATAAGTATATATAACATCTAAATCCTATTATAATTGTGATATGAAAGGGCTTGTATATGTTGCAGTGTGTGGGAAATGTAAGGCTTTCTACTTAGGCAAGACGGAAAGATGTTTTGAGGAAAAGGATATATGAACATGTCTACGACATTAGGAAGTGTAAATTTGAGAAATGCACTTTATAAGCGCACACAGACGTGTGAATCTGCCACATTTTTATTCTTTTGTTTTAGATGAGGTTCCGGTTGACATCAGGGGTGGCCCTTGGAAGGCCATGTTAAAAGTATAGAGATGTATACTGGCAGCCGGTGTTGGAAGCAAATAGATGGCCAGGTCTGAATGACATGGTCTCCCTGGCCCCAATATTAAAATTAAGATCAGCTAAATTCTAATGTAGTGGCATTTGAATAATTATTGTAGTATGCTGTTATTTTAATTCTTTTTTACCATCTTTTACCTCGTATGACAACTGTCTTATTTTAAAACACTTTTTAAAAATATTTTTATACCTACGAACCCTTCATACTATGAGTCAACTTAGTTTTTATGGTGCAATATTTCTTTTGAACACTAGAGGGAAGCATTCTTTATACACATTTTAACTTGTATTAATTTTTTTACATTTTTTATATACATTTGTAGTATGGAATATTTGTATTGAACATGTATTGTTTTAGTATTTGTTTTGCTAAGTGTTTTAACAAATTATGGTCATAATGTTTAGGAATTTTAAATAAGAATGATTTTAGAACATGTTAAATAGTTTAAGCCAGATGAATGTGTACTTTAACTTTACATTTATTAGGTCAGTTAACAAAGGTTTTTATTATACTAATTGGGTTATTGGCAAGGTTATACAAGGGTAGCAGAGTAACATTCACAGTTATCTGATGAAAACGTACTTTCTGTATGTCAGCGTAAAATCTTACATTGTGGTTGCTAGTGCTGTGTCGTGAATAAACATTGTGGTTTGCAGTGGAAATATACAAGTGCTTTTTGGGATTTATCTATTTTAATCTTTCCAGCCATTGAGCCCAAATAGGAACTTTCAGTGAAAAACATGCTCAGGCTTGCGTAAATACGTTTTTTAGTCTTATTTATTTTGTTTTAAATGTATAGGCAAGTGCCAGGCTACCTGCCCTTGCAGGCCATATTAAGCCTGACCAGTCACCCTTTCTTGTACTTGAAATAACCCATTCCATTTGGTTATAGGTTGGCCTTATTTATAACCCTGGTTGATGATTATATATTGCCCCTAATGAGAATAACTGGAATCCATACCATAGATTATTTGAGGAGGTCCATGCATGAGATAAAGCATTTAGGAGCTGCCTCTGTCCATTAGAAAATTTACCCCAGGACTATCCCCTGTGCTACTGTTTCCCAACCATAGATCTAAGTTGTGCTTGAATATGGACGGGGGTGAACTTTGTGGATGGGGAGTCTGTACCACAGCAGCAGTATCCTGTCCTAGATATACCTGTCCCTCTAAACAGTTCTGTTGATGTTGCAGAAGAAGTTTAGATCCTTGGACCAAGTATTTCTGATGCCATTTGATTTGCTGATGTACAGTAAATCCATTGGTAACTGGTTGGAGGATGCCTTGCATGCCAAGCACTGGTCACCTCTTGGCAGTCTGTAGGATACAGAGTATAGTGACAGGGCTTTGAGTCGGTCCATGTAGGGCATGTTTAGGCTTGTATCCTTTTAGTAGGGTATGTTTGTGGTGGTTCCATTTGTTGCATGTATCTGGACAGATAAATGCCAAAGGGTGCATTCCTATTCAGTGACTGGCCTAATGAGGGCTGAGTAAAGGGGGACAGTGACCTCTACATCTAGACACAATCACTTTGTTTATAAGCTGTGCAATAGAGGACTTTCTTGCAACAACAGGTGCATATTGTTCAAAAGTTGGGTCACTGTCCATGTAAGTTAAGCAGAGCTGCTATGTATTTGGTGTCCTTTGCTAGCGGTCCAGAATGTTTCTGCTTGAACCCAAGCAATCCAAAGCCAAGGACAAGAACGCAAGCTTATTTTGAGTTTGATCTGCACTTTTTACTGTGCATTTTACTGTTTTACTGCATTCATTTGTGCCTTTATGACTTTCTTTACTTGTTTATTACCTCCACTTGTGTTGCACTGAAATATTGCCCCGCACAGACTAGATCTAGACTTGCTAAATTTAGCCTGTTTTCATACACTTGATCTCAAATATAGCCATCTTACATTAAGAAGGGCTCCCCTGCACCCTTGTGGCAGAAAAGTGTGAATATAGCCTTTTCTGAGCTGGGATTGCTGGAGGGAAGGCTCATTGTGTGATTTCCTATTGGCAGACTAGTTTTAAACAGTTAATTTTGCCTAATATATGAGCCTTTTGTTTGCATTACTGCACAAACGGGGTTAGTGGTGCCTTGTACACATGCAAACCCTAGAAATATCTCCCCTTCCCCAACTCCAGTCAGTAAAACCCGCTCAGGCTTCCCTGCTGCTCTTCGGGCAACTTAGCTCTGCATTTCTGCACTCTAGGCAATTCAACTGAGCAGTGTTCTAATTTTTCATCCCTGATCTTCTATAGAATTAAGTCACCTTGTTAATAGCGGAGCAATAGCTGATCTAATTTGCCCTCTCTCAAACTAGTACTTCAGAATTACATGCTACTATGGACTACCAGTTTCCTAACATTTCTCCAGCCAGACTGATTTGGCATGGGCATCCTGGGGCAATGTAGCAGTTGCCTCATGTATACTGACAACCACTTGGTCCTAAAGCAAATAAATAACAGTATGTGAGGGATGTAACTATACCATGAAACTTGAAACAGTCCTCTCACATAATAAGCAAGACATCAAGTTGTACACACAGACACGCCTCCTGTTACACAAGATGAAGTCAAGACACAAACCCACATATGTGGAGGTACTCTCCAAGAGCCTACCAAAAGACCAGAGACCTCCCAAGCACAAACAATCCATATGTCCTGGTACATGAACAGAATCCTCAATTACACACAACATGCATGTCAGTATATTGGCATTTAAGTCCCTAAGGCTAAACACCTCAAAGCCAAATGCCCTGGTCATAGGCAACCTCAGTAGTGAGACATGCACAGATGTCCGCCTCACCAGGTTGGACAAGAAAGTCACACTCAGCTGCCTGTCTGGTATCCGGATACATCAAATCAAGCACACTCGGGTCACTCGGCAACAATTACAGTTATGACGCTGTCATAGTACATGCTGGAGTGAATGACTTGAGAAGTACAATACCTTTCTGGACTGTATGAAGAGAGACATGATAGAACACTCTGTGTTCCAGGCAGGTATGTCCCTAGCCCTAAGTAGCATTCTACCTTCACCTAGGATGGTGCAACACTAAGGACCAAAAAAATGATTGATTTCAACAATTTAACTTCTGGTGCCACTCCATGGGGATCCAGTATCTGTCAGCCTGTAAGACACGGTTAACAGACAACAATGCTTTGGCAGAGATGGCCTATCCTGTCTCCTCAAGGTTTTCAGATACTGGCAAAGATGCTTGCCTACCCCATAGTGCTTTTTTTTAGGTTATATCCAAACAACAAAACCTCTGACATAAAAAAAAAAAAATCCACTAGAGACCAACTCAAGGTCATGCTGCTTAATACCAGGAGCTTAACCAGTAAACTGCACTCCCTGGGAACGCTCGTCACCTTGGAAGACGCTGACATCTGTGCAGTTACTGAGACTTGGTTCAAGGCTGCAGACAGCACTCCGGGCATACAGGTCTGCAATGCCTTCCACACGTATGGACCCCAAAATGAGAGTGAAGGAACCAAAGGTAGTGTATTCATTTTCATTGCATCCTGGTGAAACAGTGCAACCTTCTTGAGCTACTCCAAGTCCAAATAATTATAGGTAAAATACTCTACCACATCATAACTGGCTACATATCCCCCACCATGAACCAGGAGAAACCCACCACCTACCTGGACTTGCTAGAGTCGTTCAGTATACGGCCAAACCCCTTGGTTATGGGAGACTTCAACTACCCATCAATTGATTGGGCGACTTAAAGCACAAACACGAGCGGTCTGAGGTTCCTGGACTTTATCTGTTCCAGGGCATTTGACTTAATCTGCACCCCCACAGTGGGCTCAAATGTCCTAGATCTAGTACTAACTAACATTGGGGGGGTCACTACTCCAAATGTGTTGCCCTTTTTGGTTACGTCAGACCATAAAACTGTCTTGTTTGAAGTAAAGATCATACTTGAGACCCCTACAGGAGCAAAAAAACTAAAGAAAATCTCTCCAAAATAAACCACCACCCTTCTAAGCAATGGTATAAAAGGTTTGAAAGCCCTTGCCAATGCAGCCAACAATGACTCCTATACAGGGGAGTACACAAAGGCTCTATATAGGCACTTAAACAAACAAATGTATTGACATTGCTGTACCTGCCAGGAATAAAACCAGGTCCTCTTGGAAAAAACAGGCCACCCTGGTGGACTGCAAGTATAACTAAGTTGTATAACAAAAGAAACTGATATATTTAAGAACAAGAGGGAACTTGCCCAGCAAAGGAGATTGTCCTCTGCAGCCTGTGCAAGCAAATCAGAAACCTTGTAAAGTCCTCTAAAGCTAGTTATGAGAGTGCCTTTAGCTAGGGTAGCTAATTTAATTGTAAGGCATTTTTACCTACATCCAAAACCTAAAAAGGAATGCACGATTGTGTGCCTAACTTATAGTGGATGGTACTACTTGCACTGAACCTGAAGAAATTGCCAACCTACTAGCTGACAGATTTGATAACTTCACTCCCCTGTCCACACCAGCCATACCTCATAATATTCCTGACACCAGTCCTCTACGGAGTATCTCCAAATAACAGGTTATACAAGCACTCTCCAAGGCCAAAAATATGGCCTATATGGGACCAGATAATATCCCAGGTTGCTTATTAATCTAAAATGAGACCTAGTGGAACCACTTGGGACTGTCTTTACCTACAGCCTGAGCACTGGTTTTGTGCCGGCGGATTGAAGAATAGCAGCAGTAATCCCCTTGCACAAAGGAGGTCCTTCAACCATCTCTGGGAACTATAGACCCATTAGCCTGACTAGCCTTATCTGCAAGGCTATGGAAAGAATCATCATGGACCTTGTCAACCAGGACATAGGCAACCTTCAAACACTTGACCTGATCCAGTTTGGTTTTGTGGAGGGTAGATCTTGCTTAGTAAACTTGGTGGACTTCTTTGATAATGTCACAAATGCCCTTGATGAGGGGGAAAGCGGTACATACTGCCTATCCTAATTTAGACAAGGTGTTTGACACAACTCCCTACTCTGGGATCATTTGGGAAGCTCTCCCAGGTGGGGATTAACCCATACGTCACTAGATGGGTAGCCAACTGTTCACCGATGGAATGCACTCTGTCAAACTTGGGGAGTCCAATTCCACCATTAGATCAGTACAGGGATCTGTACTGGGCCTTCTGCACACACACACCCCCAATGTGTTTGGAATAAATACCTTGCTTGTGGGACTCCGTTTTATTTTTTTTTTGGCAGTTAGAATGGGGGTTTCCTTGTACCTTAGTTCTCTTGTTGCATTGTTGGAGATTTGCATTTTCTTTGGTGTGTGCGCGATTCTTTCCTTTTCTAGGTCCGTTTCAGTTAGAGGACCTTGAGTCTCTCTGTCTCTCTGTCTCTCTGTCTCTCTGTCTCTCTGTCTCTCTGTCTCTCTGTCTCTCTGTCTCTCTGTCTCTCTGTCTCTCTGTCTCTCTGTCTCTCTGTCTCTCTGTCTCTCTGTCTCTCTGTCTCTCTCTCTCTGTCTCTCTGTCTCTCTGTCTCTCTGTCTACCAGGGCTAGGCCCGTTTAAGTTAGAGGACCCAGTCCTCCCACTTTCCCTTTCTTCTTTGTGTGTCATGCATCTGATTGCAATCTAAGGAGGTTAAAGATCATAAGTCATCTGGCTTTAAAGAGTGTCAAATGCTCACAGATGTCCATAACGGATGGCCAAAGTAACTGCTTGTACTGTCTTGGGGCCATCCACCTTCAGGAAACATGCCTATTTTGTCATTCATTCAGTGTCGGGGTATTGCAGGAGAGGAAAAATAAACTCCTACTAAAAGGTCTCCTTATGCCCTCTTTTGAAGAAAATCTGGCTAGCTCTTCCTCATCTGCTAAGTCTCATGGATCTAAAAAGGTGAAATCAAAATCTTTTAAGAGTCCCTCCCCGGTGCCGGCTGGTGCATCGGAGCCGCCTTCTAAAATTGCCAAATCTGACAAACCTGCTGCCTCCTCGGCCCCACTGAGTTCGGAGCCGATTGAGGGTACTACCACTACTACCACTATATACTACTACTACTACTACTCCTCCTCCTCTCCCCTACACTAAGGTCACCCATATTGCAGAGATCCCGTTCTCCCACTCTGTCCTCTAGGTCTTCCAGGAGTTTATCGGAAGAAGATGTGGAGAGGGTAGTGCTGAGACTCCTGAAGTCATCTGCCTTACCTAAAATGTTGGTTCCAGCCCAGTCGGTTCCGGGGACACTTGAATTTGGTTACCTCTTCTGTGATTCTTCCTTCGAGCCGTGCTGGTCTTTCGGAGCCAGAGTGTTTGGTACCGCTGGTGGAACCCTTGGTTCCAGCTCCCTCTGAGGTTGTTTTGGAGCCAAGCCGAGTTCTGCTCTGACACACTTGGTGTCAAGGAGCCAAAACTCACCGGTCAGCCCCGACAGGGACGCCTGCAACCGAACCTCTTAGGTTCAGAGCCTTCCTCTCGGAGCATCTGCTAGGGTGAGCTTGGACCCTACATCTATCTCCGAGTCAAAGGCTCTGGAACTGATGGCATCCTCTGTCTCCTCAGAGTCGAGGAGGTCTTCGGAGCCAGGGAGGTTGGCATTCGAGATGAGCGTGCTGTCCCAATCATCAGCTCCTACCAGGGGTACCGACACTCTTCCCCCTAGGGCACCTACTTCTGTCTCTGCACCTACTCCCTCTCTGAATAGCAGAGACCCGCAGCCTCAGGAGCCACCAGCTGGTGACACCCATTCTTCTGAGACCTCCCCGGAATATCCTTCTGAGGAGCCCCCATGGAAGAGAACATGCATGCGGAAGCATGTAGACTCCCAGGATGAGTCTCTTACCTTGGACACCGACCTCAAGGAGTCGGAAGGGTCCAAGTTGTACTCTGATGTCTCCTTTGTAGACATCCTGGAGATCCTTAAGCAGAATTGCAACCGGCCCACTGTCACCCCTTCTGATGAGTCTGTGTACCTGAAGGCTTTCGGGTCTCAACCTTCAGCCTCTTGGGTGTCTCCACCTTTCGACGAAATGTTAAGAGCTTGTTAGTCGGAAGGTGTGGGATACTCCTGATGCCGTGGAGCCAATCCCCAGGAGACCAAATAAGTTTCTATCAACTCCCAAGGAGAAGGAATTTTTGTTGAAGGGTGTTCCTGTAAACGCCATGGTGGTGGCCACTAAGAAGGAGCTGGCGGAAACCACTTCTGTCCATCTGCCGAATAAAGAATCTCAGACGATGGGCAGATATGGGAAGTGTATCTTTTTTCGTCAGTGGCATTTACTCTTAGATCACTGAACTACCTTACACACTTCACAAGGCTTCTGAGAGATCTTCTTAAGGAGTTAGGAGAGACTCTACAAGGTACATCCACTGCGGCAGTCCCGGAGATTCTGCCCAGTTGTCCACCTTGAACCCTGTCAACTCCTCCGTGAGGCTCATCTCATATGCAGCCGATGGAGCAAGCAGAGCAGCGGGTTCAGAGATTTCCCTAGGGTGTTATTCCTGGATGCGCTTGTGTAAGTTTGAGCAACCATTCAAGTCTACATTTACCAACGCCCCCTTCGGTTCTTCATTGTTTAGACCCAAGGTAAAGGACACACCCGGTGCGAGCAAGATGGGAAAACACTCTGCCATGGAAGTACATTTTACTGTCTGCTCTAGACCATACCTTAAGGGCCAGAGAGGTGGTAAAATTTGGTTCAAGAAGTCCCAGAGGTTTTTTCAGGATGCACAGGGTGACTCCTCCTTCTGAGGCAGAGGAGGAGAAAATGGTAGACGTTGCCCTAGAGGCAGGGGCAGACCGCAAAACCAGGGAGGCCGTGATTCGTTTTGGGGCCGGCCCTACCAGCGTTCCTGATGTGGGGCCCGACTGTGCTTTTCTGGATCCAGTTGGGGGTCGCATTTCTTTGTAAACAGAAGCCTGACTAAGTATCACTCGACAGATGGGTACAAAGAATTATTACCAGAGGTTATTCCAAAACCTTTTCTCTGTCACCTCATGTTCCCAATCACAGGGATCAAGCAACTCTGGAGGTCAACAAGTTGCTGGCAAAAAGAGTCCTCCAAACCATCCCTGCAGACCAAATAGGATTCAGAACTTACTCCAGATTCTTTTTAGTGCCAAAATGTACAGGGGACTGGAGGCCCATCTTGGACTTCAGCAAATTTAAATGAATCCGTAAAGGACAAGTTCCGGATGGTGACACTGCAGTCTATTCTCCCGTTACTAGGGAAAGACACTTCGATTTGCTCAGTAGACCTCAAAGACTTACTACCACATAAACATGGACAGGGCGTTGAGTCCTCTATGCCTCCGGCTGGGAGCCAGTCACTGCCAGTTTCGTGCTCTGCCCTTTGGTCTCACCACAGCCCCCAGGGTGTTCACCAAGTGTATGGCAGTAGTGACAGCTCACCTGAGATGTCACAGATTCCTGTATCTGGACGACTGGCTCCTGACCTCCCCCACCAGGCATCTACTTCAGACCAGGGATGCTACTATCCAACTTTTTGCCCAGTTGGGGATTACTATCAATTGGGAAAAATCTGCCTTATTGCCCTTTCAATTTGTGATTTCTATAGGTGCAGAAATAGACAAAGTAGCCATGTTGGTTCGTCTTCTAGTAGAAAGAGCACAGAATCTGGTTCTTCAAATTCACCGTCTTCTCCCCCTTCGAAAAGTCAAGGCCAAGACTGTTCTGAAGCTTCTAGGGACCCATGGGCTCTACTATACTACTAGCGTCGCTAGCTAGACTACACATGCAGATTTTTCAGTGGCTTGTTCCAGTGGTGGTCCTAACATCTGCCCTTAACTCATCACATTCTGTTAAGACTCTTGCAAGAAGGACCTCATTTGGGGGATTCAGCCCAATCAGTTAACCACTTGTCCTTTGCCAACCCTTTGCCACTGTGACCATAGAAGTCTCACAGGGTGGGGGGGCGGCATTATCTAGGCAGTACTGTCCAAGGCACATTGCAAGATCATGAGGCCCACCTGCATGTCAACGTTCTAGAGATGAGGGTGGTGCTCCTGGCATTGCAAGCACTTCATGACCTTCTTCCTCTTGGGACGATTCTGATTCAATCAGACAACATGTCGGTAGTATGGTATATCAACAAACAAGGCAGAACCGGATCATACCCACTCTGTCGGGAGGCCATTCGAGTTTGGAAATGAGTGATATCTTCCCAGAGCTTTCTGGTGTCGACGCACATCCTGGGGACAACCAACGTGATAGCAGAGAAACTCAGCCGGGCAATTTTGATGCCTCACGAGTGGGCTCTGAAGCAGGAAATAGCACAGCAGATTTTCCGCAGATGGGGACAGCCCTTGCTGCGATCTCTTTGCCAGCCCAATCAATGCCAGATGCAGCAGCCATTTCTCCCTCATCCCCCGTCCGGGAGAGTCACCGAGAGACGCACTTGTTCACGATTGGCCTCTGGGTCTCCTTTATGCCCCCCATTTTCCTCTCCTATCCAAGGTGATTCAGAAAGCGAAACAGCTGGGAAGCAAACTGATCCTCATTGCCCCTTACTGGCCTCTGCAGGTTTGGTTCCCCTTTCTCGGGCCTCACCTTCTAGACTATACATGGATTCTGGACCTAGTGCCAGATCTCTTTGACGCATATATCTGGCTCACTTCACCCCACCCTACACACTCAATTTGACAGCTTGGCTGCTCCAGTTCTATCCCTAGTCAGGCATCATGAGTTCTCTCCCTCCGTAACTCCATATCCTTGTGTCTTCTTATAAACCCTTCAGTAGGAAATTCTATTCCAGTTAATGGAGCAGGTTCTCTATCTGGGCTGGGGAAAAGAATGTTGACCCTTATACTGCTTCTATTCCGGTGGTTTTGGAATTTTTGTCTGAACTTTTCCACCAGGGATTTGCGGCTGCCACAATCCGGGTTCAATTTCTAATTTTCATCTAGGTCTACAAGATTCTAATCTGATTTCACGTAGGTTGTGCAAGACTTTCCTTAAAGGTGCCACCTTGTTAAGACCTCCCTTTCAGGAACCGGTTGCCTCATGGGACTTTGAATTTTGTGCTATCCAAATTAACGTCTCCACCCTTTGAGCCTTCTCATTTGTCGCCCTTGAAATTTCTGTCTTGGAAAACCTATTTCTGGTGGCAGTCACATCTGCTAGATGAATGTCAGAGTTACAAGCATGGTCTGTCAAACCCCCTTATTTGATATTTCACAAAGAGTATCTCTTCGTACTAATCCATCCTTTGTCCACAAGGTCTGTTCCCTTAACACTTTGAACCAATACATAGAACTTCCGGTTTTCTTCCCTAATCATTCCAACGGAGCAGAATACAGGATGTTTATCATGTTACCCTGCTGCAGTCATCACACTTGGGTTATTCTGCCATCAGGCGGTCCCGCAGTCGGCCCGATTTCCAAAGTCTTGGTCCGGCGTCAGTTGCTGTCGCTTCTTCCCTAATGTCAGTGCGCCAGGGGTATAAAAGAGGCATCCGACGACATTTTCTTCAGTCTTTCTTGCCGCGCGGTGCCCGAAGCAGAAGCAGTTCGCAAGTGCCAGTTGTCTGACACCTGAGATTTTCGAATCGAATTTCAGTCCGAAGTCTTCAAAGCTAAGTACCCCATTGGGGAACCTTTTCTTGCCTCAGTCCGATGTCAGAAAAAGTTAACAATTGCATTTCTTGTGGGAAGCAAATACCTTGTAAGGATTTTCATTCTTATAGTATACCTTGCGTAGGCCCAGACCACGACGTCACTAGTCGGTTTTGTGCTAGGTTCAATAAGCGAACTATAAAGCGACGCTTTGATTTCACACAACACTACGGTAGGAAATGTAATTACACTATACCGTCGGAGCAACCAACTGCCGGCGTGCATAAAAAAACGCAAAGATAAAGACAGGCAGCCTAGATCCAAGCCAGACTCCGAGGCCTCGGCTGGGCTGGTCGCCGGTTCTCCGGTTTTCAGTGAGGCACCTATGCAGCCCCTGACTACCGCAGAATTGAAACCCCAGACCGCTTTGGATTCTCAAGCAGAGAGTTCTAGGCCGACGCAGCCATTTTCTTTAGGTCCTACCGACAACATTGCAGAAGGAGAAGCCGGTGCTGCGGAAACACCTTCAGTTACAGAAGGTGTCTTCAGACCAACTACTCTCACCATAAAATCTTATGCTAAGCTTAAGACTCCTCTAAAACCAAAAAAGACTGCACATCAGTCTCCAGTTCAAGGCCCCATGCCTAAGAAACATATGCTTAAAATGGCAGACAAAAGGCCTAGACAAGAGGAGGATAATGCCTCCTCTGATCAAGTGTCTATTTCCTCAGGCTCCTCTGAGGAACAGGATTACTTCTTTCCCCCTTATGAAGATTCCATTCCTTCAGCTTCTTCCCCTGAAGGCTATTCCTTTGGGCAAACCTTGCATACCATGAGGGAACATTTCCACTGGGAAGGTAAAGACTACTCAGACTCAAAGAAAAGGCTCCGAGAGTTCCTTTTGCTCCCCCAGCACAGACCACTTGCTATCCCTCCAGTTTTAGACATTGTGGATGATGTTTACTTAGAATCTAGTCTAAATCCAGATTCTCTGCCTCCTGCTCCAGCCAAACCAGATAGATATTAGAGTGCCTGACTCCCACAAATTCCTTACAAAAGCCCTGTTGCTGACCCACAGACTATCTCCCAGGGTCCCAAAGGGGCTAAGGCTTCTATGGCTAAAAAACCTGTACCCTCTGAAAGGGATTCCAGAGCACTAGATAGGTGGGGGAAGAAGGTTTACACCTCAGCTACTCTAGCTATGAGAGCACTAAATTGTCAATTTCACATGCTGAAATACCAGCAATTCCTAATATCTCAAATAAAACAAAAGATGAGCACGCACCCTCAACAGTCTGAGTTCAAAGAGATGCAGGATCTGTTGCATGCAGCTGAACAGGTGGGCAAACATACTTTACAATGTGGATTTGATTCCTTGGAAGCTTCCTGTAGAGCAGCTGTTACTGGGTCTGTTATACGTAGGCATGCTTGGTTAAAGGAACAAACTCTGCCTGATCCATGTTAAAGCAAAGTTACTAGATGCACCCTTACAGCAGGATGTCTTATTTGGGGTTAAAGCAGAAGAGGTTTTAAAGAAAATGGAGGATAAGGCAAAATCTATGCAGATGGTCAGATTTCTTACAGGTACAACCCCCACACTTCAGCAGAAATTGGCCAGCAAAAAATTGGTCCTTTCCAGCTTCTGACAGACCACAGAGGGGTAAATACAGACGCCCAAGGGGCAGAGGACAAGCACAAATCCCTTACAAACCTCGCCAATGGGGCACTGCAACACAGAAGGGAGGAGAAGACTGGTCCCAAACTACTAGAAGACAAACACAATGACTTAAACCTCAAACTGCCAAGCAAAAAATTCTTGGCAGCTCCCTTGGGAGGAAAATTAGCATTTTTTATAGACAACTGGCACATAGTCACAAAGGACAAATGGGTCCTAGACATTATCTCACAAGGATACAGATTCCATTTCCACACCTTGCCAAGAATAAAAGGAATGCCAAACTTGCCACAAAATCAATGGGCAGAGGCACAAAAACAAATTACAGCTCTCATGGACATGAGCCATTCAACTGGTACCTACACAGGAGCAAGGCCAAGGATTTTACTCAAGGCTCTTTCTAGTCCCCAGAAAGGACGATGCTTGGAGACCCATTCTTGACCTTTCAATTCTAAACACCTTCTTGCAAGTACCCAAATTCAAGATGCTAACACTACAGCAGCTTCTTCCCATGTTGGGCAAGAAAGCTTGGCTAGTAACGTTGGACCTCAAGGAGGCATACCTGCATGTTCCTATCAGACAAAATTGCAGAAGATACCTCCATTTCATTGCAGGTTCAACCTATTACCAATTCTCTGCACTGCCCTTTGGCGTATCTACTGCACCCAGGGTCTTCATAAAATGCCTGGCACCAGTCATTGCATACTGCAGACAAAGAGGAATTCAAATATACCCATACCTGGACGACTGCCTCATCCAAGCAGAAAGCAAGGACATTCTCTTACGACATCTGACTTTTGTAAAACACCTAAGTTGCCTAGGGTACACAGTAAACGAAAAGAAATCAAAAACTAGTACCCTCACAAAATATGACATTCCTGGGTGCCAGCTTGAATACAACGGCCCAGATGGCTTATCTGACGCCAGACAAACGACTACAACTAACTCAATACTTCAAAATAATGGCAACAAAGACCCAACTCCCTGCAAGAAAAATCCTGCAGGCCTTGGGCTTCATGGCATCTTGTATACTACTAATACCATTTGCAAAACTGCATATGAGGAAATTACAATGGTACCTGAAAAGCATATGGTCTCAACACAGCCACAGTTTGGAAACAATGATACCTCTCATTCCCTGCCTTCAACAGGAGTTTCTATGGTGGTCACAGGCATGTCACCTCAGCAAGGGTCAGCCTTTCACCTTACCCCCAGCCAGGCAAACTATGACAACAGATGCATCGGACTATGCCTGGGGGGCATACATGGCAGGACTGTGCTTTCAAGGCATATGGACTGCAGATCAAAGGATTCTGCACATCAATCAAAAAAAAAAATGCTAGCTGTACAGAATGCTCTGACAGCCTTCAAGGACCTCTTACATCCAGGACAGCTTATAATAAGGACAGACAACACCACAGTAATGTGGTACATAAACAAGGGGGTACACACTCCTACCCTCTATGCAGGCAAGCAATGACCTTGTGGAACACAACACTGGCTTACCAAGTTCAATTACAAGCTCAATTCCTGCCAGGAAAAAAGAACACATTGGCAGACGACCTAAGCAGAAACATCATGGATCCAAACAATTGGAAACTGGATCCACAGGTATTTGCAATGATAACTCAAAAATGGGGGCATCCAGACACGGACCTGTTTGCCAACCCCAAAAACCATCGGCTTTCAAAATTTTGCACAAGGACATTTCACCATCAAGCTTGGAAAGTGGACGCACTCTCATTCACTTGGAAAATGCTGACAGTATATGCCTTTCCTCCATTGCCCCTTCTCACAAAGTTGCTGCTGAAAGTCAGGATGGAGAGACCTCATATGATGCTCATTGCCCCGGACTGGCCACGCCAGCACTGGTACCCACTACTAAGGAACATGGCTCGGGGCCCACCATGGTTTTTACCCCCAAAATGTTCATCGTGTTTCACTGTTGCAGTCATAACTGTAGGGTGCTCCTGCCGGCAGGCAGCCCGAGGTCGGCCAGAATCCCAAAGTCTGGGTCCGGCGTCAGCTGTACAAGCCAGTACCCTGACGTCAGTACGCTCTGGTACATAGCCCTCAGCCGACGCCATCTTCAGTCTTTCTTGCCGTGCGGTGTAAAGCCGCTCGCAAGTTGTTGGCTGGCGATTTTCGAACAGAGTTTTTTGGTTGTTGTCGGTCCGAAGTTCTTACTTCTCTTCTCAAAGCTAAGTACCCCGTTGGGGAATCGTTTTCTTGTTCCTCCGATGTCAGAAAAAGTTAAGAATTGTATTACGTGTGGGAAACAAATACCTCAAAGATTTCCAATCTTACTGTCTACCTTGCTTAGGCCCTGACCACGACGTTTCTTGTTGTCTGTTCTGTGCCGGGTTTAATTCTCGTACTATCAAACGCAGGTACGACTGGGCTCTGAATTATTTTGGCAGACGCTTCAATTACAGAATGTCGTCTGACACTACCGGAATTCAAAAGAAGCGCAAAGACAAGGACAGGCCTCCGAGGTCCAAACAGGACTAGTTGCAGCTGGAGCCGGCGTCCGGTTCAGCTGTCGTCAGTGAGGTGCTTTTGCAGCCCCTGTCGTCCGCCACTTCTGAACCGATGGCCGATACGGACTCCCATGGGGAGCCATCAAGGCCTTCTATTTTATCTGCTGCAGGACCTTCGGACGTTGCTCCCTCGGATGGGTCTGGAACCGCTGTGCAGGTACCGGCTTCTGAGGGGGTATTCAGGCCTACTCACATCACTATTTCAAAGGCAAAGTCAAAGACTCCTGTTAAGTCTAAAGCTCCTGCTCAAGCTACTTCTGAATCTACTCCCAGGACACAGAAGCAATTGTTAAGGATGGCTGAAGATTTGCTTTCTATGATTAGGGGTCTCCCCCCCCCCCCCCCGAGAAAAGGCCTCGACAGGATGTTCCTATGGATATATCTTCTGTCTCTTCCTCTGATCAGGAATATTCTTTTTCTCCTTATGAGGATTCGGATGCTGAGGACTCCTTGCCCTCTGCCTCTCCGCCTGAAGATTTTTCTTTTGGGGAAACCTTACATGAGATGAGGGAACATTTTCATTGGGAAGGTCAGGATTATTCTGCTTCCAAGAAGAGGCTTAGAGAATTCCTTCTTCTTCCTCAACATAGGCCTTTGGCTATCCCCCCTGTTCTTGACATTGTGGATGATGCTTTTTCCGAGGCTAATTTGAATCCTGATTCCATGCCTCCTGCTCCCTCTAAGCCTGATAGGTTTTATAGGGTTCCTGAGTCTCATTTGTTTTTATTTAAGAATCCTTCTGCAGATCCTGAAACCTATTTCTCAGGGTTCTAAGGCTGCTAAAGTTGCTACTTCTAAGAATCCTATTCCCTCTGAGAAGGATTCTCGTGCCTTAGACAGGTGGGGCAAAAAGGTATATACTTCTGCTACCCTTTCTGTTAGGGCTTTAAATTGCCAATTTCATATGTTTAAGTATCAGCAATTTCTTTTGTCTGTTTTAAAGCAAAAGCTTGCTTCCCTTCCTGCATGTGCAGAAGATAAGGAACTACAGGATGTATTGCATGCAACTGAACAACTGAACAAACATAGCTTGCATTGTGGTTTTGATGCTTTGGATGCTTCTTGCAGGGCAGCCTCTGGTACTGTTATCAGGAGACATGCTTGGCCGTGAGCAAAGTTTACCTGAACAGGTTAAGGCTAAATTATTAGATGCCCCTGTTCAGCATGATGTTCTTTTTGGATCTAAGGCTGAGGAGGTTATTAAAAGGATGGAAGAAAAGGCAAAATCTATGCAAACTGTGAAAGATTTCTTGCAAGTTCAGCCTCCTAGATTTTCCAGGAATTGGCCCTCCAAAAATTGGTCCTTTCCTACGTCTGACAGGCCTCAAAAGGGGAAGATATAGACGCTCCAGAGGTCATGGCCAAGCTCAGGCCTCCTACAGATCGAGACAATGGACTGCTTCTTCACCTAGAAGGGGAGAAGACAGATCCCAATCTCAAAGAAAGAAAACTCAATGACTCTCTAGGTTGTGCATCAGGACCTCTTTACCTGGATGCCCCTCTCTGAGGAAAACTTTCTCTTTTTTACAGAAATTGGACTCGTATTACCCAGGACAAATGGGTATTGGACGTGATTTTAAAAGGCTACAAATTCCACTTTCATACCTTGCCAAGAGCTTTCGGTTGGCCAGATCTGCCAAAACATCAATGGTCAGAGGCCTTAAATCAAGTGGATGCTCTTCTGGCCATGAGAGCCATAGAGCCTGTTCATCTCTCAGAGATGGGAAAAGGTTTTTATTCAAGACTGTTTCTGGTTCCAAGAAAACAAAGCTCATGGAGACCTATTCTGGACCTTTCTGTGTTAAACACCTTTTTGGAAATTCCAAAATTCACGATGCTTACTCTGCAGCAGCTGATTCCAATGCTCTCTCAGGACGCCTGGATGGTGACATTGGACCTAAAGGAAGCTTATTTACACATTCCCATCAGGCAGGAGCATGAAATTCCTCGGGTTCAAGGCAGGTTCGAGACACTATCAATTCTCTGTACTGCCCTTTGGTTTATCTACTAGCCCAGAGTCTTTACCAAGTGCCTGGCACCAGTAGTGGCTTATTGCAGCCTCCAGGGGATTCAGATTTACCCTTATTTCCGCGCCTGCCTTATTCAGGCAGACGGCAAGGATCTTTTACTTCAACATCTGGATTTTGTTCAACGTCTTCACCTCCTGTTGGGATTTTCAGTGAACACAAAAAAGTCACATCTGATCCCTTCTCAACAAATGGTATTCCTGGGAGCCCTCTTAAATACAACCTTAAAAGGGCCTTCCTCACTACAGAAAAACAAATACAGCTGGCTTCAATTTTCAAGACTTTGGCAACTCTACCTCAGCTCACTGCAAGGAAATTCCTGCAGGCACTGGGCTACATGGCTTCCTGCATTCTGTTGATTCCAAATGCAAGGCTTCATATGAGAAAGCTTCAATGGTATCTGAAAAGTGTATGGTTGCAGCATCACCACGATCTGGACACTGATTCTTCTGATCCCCTGCCTCCAAAAGGAGTTCCTTTGGTGGTCCAGGGTGTGTGCTTTAAACGAAGGAAAGCCTTTCAGTCTTCCTCAACCTTCTCAAATCATAACCACGGACGCCTCGGATTATGCTTGGGGAGCACATTTTCTAGGCAATTGCCAGCAGGGAACCTGGACAAAGGATCATCTTCACTGGCACATCAATCTGAAGGAAATGTTGGCAGTTCAAAATGCTCTTCTAGCCTTCAAGAACCTTTTGCATCCAGGGCCGATTTACACAGACAACACCACAGTCATGTGGTACATAAACAAGCAGGGGGGCTCTCATTCGTACCCCCTTTGTAGACTAGCTATGGCTTTATGGGACACGGCTCTAAATCTGAATTTACATCTCCAGGCCCAATTCATACCAGGAGAACAGAATCTCTTAGCAGACAGCCTGAGCAGGAACATTGTGGATCCTCACGAATGGATGCTAGACACCAACTTATTCAACAGGATTACTGCAGTTTGGGGATGCCCCCAGATAGATCTGTTTGCATCCCATCTCAATCATCAGCTGCCTCACTTTTGCACCAGGTCATTCCACAAAACAGCTTGGAAAGTGGATGCCCTGTCCTTCAGCTGGAAAAACCTTTCGGGTTATGCCTTCCCTCCTCTTCCTCTACTTCCTCGGGTATTACTAAAGATAAAACAGGACAAGCCCATGTTCCTCATCTTGATTGCTCCAAATTGGCCTCAACAGTTTTGGTATCCAACTTTAAAGCACCTGTTCTTGGAGCCTCCTTGGATTCTCCCTCTGAACCCTTCTCTTCTGTCCCAGCATCAGGGTCAGTTGCTACATTCCAATCTCAAGACCCTTTGCCTGGCAGCTTGGCTCTTCAAAGGAATTTGATTTCTTCTAGTCTTCCCAAACAAGTTTTGGATGTTCTTTTGGAAGCTAGCGCTAGGAAATCATATGCCTCTAAATGGAAGAGATTTTGCATTTGGATGCAGGGCTGAGGTTTGGACCCTCTGGTACCTGATCTCTCTCCTATTTTTGCTTTACCTTTCGGATCTTTTGTCTAATGGACTTTCCTTTTCTTCCATTAAGATTCATGCTTCTGCTATTTCTGCTCATTTCAATACTGATCCCCCTGTTTTTTCTCATCCTTTGGTGAGACAATTCTTGAGAGGGCTAAGAATTTAAGGCCTCCCAGGACCCCTCCTGTTCCTGCTTGGGATCTTAATTATGTTTTAGAAAAACTTACTTTGCCTCTTTTTGAGCCTGCTGCATCTTCAGATATTAAGTTTTTATCTTGGAAGACGGTTCTTTTGTTAGCTTTGACTTCTGCCAGAAGGGTCTCAGAGTTGCAAGCTCTCATGGCTGTGGAGCAATTCCTTATTTTCCACCAGGACAGAGTATCCTTGAGGACCAATCCTACTTTCATGCCTAAGGTGATTTCGAAAGTGGCTCTAAATCAAACAATTCACCTTCCTACCTTCTTTCCTAATCCTCAGAATAAAGGGGAAAGGATTTTGCATTCCTTGGACGTGCACAGACAGTTACGATTTTATTTGGACAAGACTAAAGAGTTCAGAAAATCTAACCAATTGTTTGTTTCTTTTGCCTCCAGTTCTCTTGGTAAGGCTATTTCCAAACAAACTATTTCCAAATGGATTTCTTATGGAATAAGATTTTGTTACACTCATCATGAAACAAGTTTCCAGGTACTGTGAGAAGTCATTCTACTAGAGCAGCTGCTACTTCTACAGCTTTTCTCAGGAGTTCCTACCAAGGATATCTTGGAAGCTGCCACTTGGAGTTCTGTGCATACTTTTCCAAGCACTACAATCTCCCTTTGTATTCTAAGACCAGGGCTTTGCCTCTGCTGTTTGCAGGGTCTTCTTGCTGCCCTTCTTCTGTCTAAACCTCCCTTTTTCACTGCTTTGGGATTCCACCCTACAGTTATGACTGCAACAGTGAAACACGATGAACATAGTACAGTTGTGTACACCTACCATAAATGTAGATGTTCGAGTGTCTTCACTGTTGCAGTCGGTGTTTCCCTCCCTCCTATCCCCTCTTTTTGTCTCCTTTGTGGTGTATGTGTTTCCTTGTTGGATTCATTTTTTGATTTATTGGGGGACTACTGACATCTAGGGCAAGAAAGGCTGGAGAAGATGGCGTCTGCTGAGGGCTATGTACCAGAGCGTACTGATGTCAGGGTACTGGCTTGTACAGCTGATGCCGGACCCAGACTTTGGGATTCTGGCCGACCTCGGGCTGCCTGCCGGCAGGAGCACCCTACAGTTATGACTGCAACAGTGAAGACACCCGAACATCTACATTTATGGTAGGTGTACACAACTGTACTTTCCTCAACTACTCTCACAGCAAGGCAGTCCGGATTCTACACAGCCAGCTCAAAACCTTAAATTTGGCTGCATGGCACATCACCTAAGCAACCAGCCAGCCCCTCTTTCACAAGCTGTTATGGATGTCATTCTGGAGGCCAGTAGGCCCAGCACCAGGAAAGCCTACTCAGACAAATGGAAAAGATTTTGCGCCTGGAACCAAGCTAAAGGCCAAAGCACCCTTCAGCCGGACATGCCTCAGATTCTACAATATTTAACTGAGATGTTACACACAGGACTTTTTTTTTCATCTATTAAAATCCACGCCTCAGCTATTTCAGCTCACTACAACACGGATCCTCCCTTATTTTCACATCCACTTCTAAGGCAGTATCTCAGAGGGGCAAAAAACATTAGGCCTCCCAGGAGAGCGCCAACACCAACTTGGGACCTAAATTTTGTTCTGGAAAAACTTACACTGCCACCTTTTGAGCCAGCTTTCTCAGCTGACTTAGTTTATATCATGGAAGACTGCCCTGCTGCTAGCAATTACTTCAGCCAGAAGAGTCTCAGAGCTACAGGCACTAATGGCAGTAGAGCCTTTCCTCATTTTTCATCAAGACAGAGTTTCTCTACGAACTAACCCCTCCTTTATGCCAAAGGTGGTATCCTGGGTGGCTCTAAATCAAACCATCCACTTGCCCACCTTCTTGCCAAATCCACAGAACAAAGGAAAGACTCCTGCATTCCTTGGACATACACAGGCAACTACGTTACTACTTGGATAAAACTAAGGCTTTCAGAAAATCTGGCCAACTTTTTGTATCCTATGCTACAGCATCACAAGGAAAGGCAGTCTCAAAACAGACCATTTCCAAATGGATAGGACATTGCATACGTGTTTGCTACACCCATCATGGAAAACCAGTTCCTGCTAGCATAAGGCCCCACTCCACCAGGGCAGCAGCTACATCTGCAGCCTTCCTCAGGGGGGTGCCAACCAAGGATATTCTGGAAGCTGCAACTTGGAGTTCAGTACACACCTTCACCAAACACTATCACTTGCCACTTTACTCTAAGACTAGAGCTGGCTTCGCCACTGCAGTTTTGCAGGGCCTTCTAGCCCCTTCTAACCCTGTTTGACTCCACCTCCCATCCTTAGCTTTGGGATTCTACCCAAGTGTGATGACTGCAGCAGGGTAACACGATGACCATAGTACAGTTTTGTACCTACCATAAATGTAGATGTTAGAGTGTATACCCTGCTGCAGTCCAGGTTACCCTCCCTCCATCCCCTCTGACCTAACTAAAACCTTTCAATACCTTAAAATCTGATGCAACCTTTGTGGTGTATTTGCTTATAGCTGGAGGGATGTGTTTGTGCCAAGCTTTTTATTATTGGTACTACCTACTGGCCATCTTTTGTGGGGGGCACCTGACATCTGGGGCAAGAAAAACTGAAGAAAATGGCGTTGGATGCCTCTTGTATACCCCTGGCACACTGACGTCTGGGAAGAAGCGACAGCAACCGACGCCGGACCAAGACTTTGGAATTTGGGCCGACTGCGAGACGCTAACGACAGGATAACTTAAAAGTGTAATGCAGCAGGGTATATACACTAACATCTACATTTATGGTAGGTACAAAACTGTACTTTTCATCAGTTGGATGTTCATGGACAATTACGTTTTTATTACCGGACTAAGGAATTCAGGAAGTCAGACCAATTATTTATTTCCTCCTTTGACTCCAGATTAGGTCTACCAGGTTTCCAAAGTGACCCCCTCAAATTGGATCTCTAGCTGTATAGCTTACATTTACACTTCTGATGGTAAGCCTTTACCTTTCAAACTTGAGGCTCATTCTATGAGATCTGTCCTACTTCTGCAGCCTTTCAAGCCAGGGTCCCACTTGACAATATCTGTGCAGCAGCAACTTGGACTACCCCTCACACATTTTATTACTCCTTACAAATTGGATTTGACCTCCAGGGGTAGAGCATCTTTGATTCCACGGTACTCGGGAGTATTTTTCCTTGAGCCACCCAAGAATAAGGTGCTAGGGACGCTGTCCCATGTGTAAGAATGAAGGCAAGATAGGACTACTGAACATGAAGTTATGTGCTCACCATAATGTTCCATGTTTGTAGTCCATCTCGCCCTTCATTCTTACGAACCCACCCTCCTTCCCCCATCCTGGAAGTATCTGGAGACAAAACACTGCAGATCTTTTATTACTGGGTTCTTTCCATATGGTTTGTTATTATTTCTCTTAGTTAGCAGCAAGCAATATCTGTGGATTGTACTGGTGCACCATGGGATACCTACCTAGCCACAAGCCAACTAGAAGACTTTGAGCTTGTATAAAGGCCGAGTCGGAGCTGAGGATCGGCTCTGAACCCATGTGTAAAAATGAAGGGCGAGATGGACTACAAACGTGGAACATTATGGTGAGTAATATAACTACTTTTTGATAGAGATCTAAACTTCAATCACTGTGTCCATAGTGGTAAGGAAAGCCTTCTACACTGCACATCTCATAAATGTCATAAATGAGGGCATTGCTTCCAAGACCAAAGAGGTCATATATCCACTGTACTCTATCCTCATCAGTGCACTAATTGAGTACAATGCTGGTGAGGTATATACAAAAGGCAGACACCTGCAGCAGCTGGGGAGACCACAAGAGGTTTCTAACCAAGAGAATTCAGGACCCCAAAACATGAACATGACCTACATGGAAAGACTGAAAGCTGTACTCCCTGTACTCTATCATACAGACTGCTGAGATGTGACTTGCATCTGGCCTACAGAGCAGTCTCTTACCTTGCCCTAATGGAAATGCTGCACATCCACAAATTAAATGGGACGAGTCGCTCAATCCAGGGATCTCTGCCTAGCCTGTGACATTAACAGAGCATGTGGGAGAGAGATGTGCCCCAGAGATTGCCACTCCTTTGGAATAAGCTCCCACTTCATGTGAAGCAGACTTCTTTGATGACCCAATTTTAAGCTCAACCTTGACAATTAAATGAGTAGCTGTAAATTCACCCCGATGGTGGCAACTATGCCCCTCATGGGTAGGGGCAGTCGTGGTTCTGATCATAGAATTACTTTGCAAACAACAACCATCTAACTGTGGTCATTTAGCGTGCACTGGCTTTTACATGACTAGGCCTGTAAAGGCTCTAGGGCCATTAGCCTAGTGATCTCCTATAAGTTATCAAATCCCGAACTGGGTCAGCTCTTGGCTTCGGTCAGTTTTATATTTTGTGAGTTGCTGTAGGAGCTATAGGAAGTATTGTTGGCTTCTTGCTGTATAGTTAAGTGCTGCTGGTTGTTTAGGGAATAACGAGAGGGAGAACCTTTATTTTCCTTATGGGTCTGCCTTTTGAATTATAGAAACTTATTGTAAAACATTTTGGAATCCTTTTGTTTTCAGTTCTAAACTATGATATAGGATGAGAAGATTCTTTGTTGTAATGCCAAAGCTGGCAGGGCTTGGGCTGTTTATCTCCAAGCCACCAGCTTCTCTCCATTACTCATAATTCTTGGTGCCAAAGGATACTTTTCTGGCTCTACTTGCTTTGTCCGAGAAGCAGTCACCTTGCCTAAAATGGCCCCATGCTACTGATTTGAAAATTTTATGTGAAAGTCTATGTTCTGTCTGCCTTAACATTTTTGTTGTTTCACGATCCATTTTTGACTGCTGTATTCTCCTGTCATTCTTTCTGATTTATTCTTAAGAAGTTGACTGAGTTCCTCACCATCTTACGTTGTTTTATTTGTAGTAATTTGTATGTGTGTGTTTCTTTGTCTCTGCATTTTCACAGTAGTACTTGTTGCGTTGTTCCTTAGAATAGTTTTTTTTTGTTCCAGCTGTGGAAAGTCAAGAATTCGTGAAGGGTAAATCTTGGAAGAAAATTCACTTTCCCCCAAGACTGATATTACTGTATGTTTTCTTGATTAGGAGAAAAAAGATTACAAAACTTGTGTAGGCTTTGCCCTCCACTATTGAGACAGCCCTTTCTTGGCTATACATTTAAGTACTAACGCTGTCCTGACCTAGGTAGAGCTTTTGACCTCAAAGGCTATCTCAGGCTAGACTGTTGAGTCCTCCTGACAATGATCTGATTTTCTAAATTAAAAAAAAAAAATGCAGATACAGAAGTAGCCAGAGGCCTGTCATGCTAAGGATCTCTCTCCAGGTCCTGGTTCTAAGAGAAAGCAGCTTTCCAGCTAGGCATCTCTTGTTTTTCCCCCATTAGTCTTACTCAGTTACATAGAAATGGCCAAATTCCTGTGTTACAACTGAAATGTTTCTTCTGTTCTTGATGACCATCTTAAACTTCTGATGCAGAAGTAGGGAAGATTTTGGTATTTTCTTTCCTCCAAGTTATTTGCTCTGATGGGATAGAACAGGTGTGGTTACCTGTTTTGTTTGAGTTGCAAAACATGACCTCAGGTCAAGTCAGTGTTGCACCCTGTCTCTCTCCTCTCTAAAATTGTGATTAGGAGGATGGTGTAGCAATTTTCTGATTTTGATATTCCTCACTGAGCTACATGCAGACTTCAGGCTTGAGGGGGCTGTTCTTTAAAGCCACAGATGTTTGAATTAAATATTGGCTAACCTCTGAGTGCAGTCTATATGCTATTGAGTGTTCTGCCTCTGCTTTGATGCCATTGATGTAGAATGTCCTTTGACACTGGGACTGGGGTCCAGCATTTTGGCTTTTGTATTGCCTGACAATGCCCTGTATATTGACCTCTGGGCTTGGTAGCTTGCTTACCTCTATGGTTGGTCCTCTGGTTCTGTAGTCTCGACTTATCCAGGTCAAAGCTATTTTAGGGTTTATCACCTCAACTTGGATTATGTCTGCAGGCTTATCTAAAGGTGATGCTGTCAGTATTTGCATTCCCTTTAGCCTTGGTGTGAGAACTACACGTTTGCTGTCTTAGCTGTTCACCATATCTGTCCATGAGAGAGGGAGTGGAAGGCCTCTGTGTGGTGGTGATGTCACTTCCAAGCCAATTCTTTCCTCATCCTCCACTGAGTTGAGGCAAGTATAAGGTCACTCTCCATGCCAGTCTCCCCATCTCTCTCCATAGACTTGGATGAGGAAGCTGATGTCCCTCAAGAATGCAATTGCAGTCATAACATATGGGTTGTCCTGCCTCAGGCAGCCCTCGGTCGGCCGTATTCCAAAGTCTGGGTCCGACGTCGGCTGATGTCGCATTTCTCTCCGACGTCAGAGTGGCTGGAGTACATAAGCATCAGCCGACGCCATCTTCTCCAGTCTTTCTTGCCGCGCGGTGCCCGAAGCAGTTCGCAAGTGCCGGTCGGTCAGCTCCTGTATTCTTTGATTCCGAAGTCATCAAAAAAGCTAAGTACCCCGTTGGGGACCTTTTCTTGCCTCAGCCGATGTCAGAAATTACTGAAAAAGTTAACAATTGTCTTTCTTGTGGTAAACAAATACCTCATAAGGATTTCCACTCTTACTGTCTTCCTTGCCTTGGCCCAGACCACGACGTCTCGGCCTGTGTAGCCTGTGCTTGCTTCAACAAGCGCACTCTCAGGCGCCGGGCGGAGTTCGCTGAAGATTTTTTCGGCAAAGAATTTGCTTACACAATTCCGTCGGAACTTCCGACATCGCAAACTCCCAAGAAACGAAAAGACTGGGACCGACATCCTCGGCCCGCGTCTACCACCGACTCAACGCCAAAACCTATCGCGAGTGCTCCGGTTCCCTCTGAGATGGTCTCTCCATCGCTCCGAACCGAAGACACCGCATTACCGACGACTCCGATTCCGGATATCACTCCACCAGTTATTGATTTTCCTCTGGATACCGAAACAGAGGAAATGCCCGAGACCATTGCTGTAGACAAGGTCACCCCTGCACGTGGAGCTGCCAGGCCTCCTATGGCCATGTCCATTAAGGCCTACACCAGGGCTAAGGCAGCCAGCAAAACAAAACATCTTGCTACTAAAACCTTACCTCAGCCTACTCCAGAGACACAAATTATGTCTATGGCTGCTGACTTAATTTCTATGATTAGAGGTTCACAGGCCCATCCTGAGAGAGGATCCCAGCCTCCTTCTGATAAAAGGCCCCGGGTTGAACCCCCTGACCCTATTCCGTCAGATGAAGATTCTGAGGGCTCTGTCCACTCTGATAGCCAGGAAGAGCTCTTCCAGACCTATGAGGACTTGGATGCAGAGGATTCCATCCCCTCGGCCTCCTCTCCTGAGGATATTTCTTTTGGGGAAGTTCTGCATACCATGAGGGAACATTTCAAGTGGCAAGGCCAGCAATATTCTGATTCCAGAAAACGCCTTCGGACTTTCCTTAAGAAGCCCCAGCACAGGCCCTTAGCTATTCCTCCTGTACTTGATGTCTTGGATGATTTATATTCTGACTCTAGTGTTACCCCTGACTCTCTTCCTCCTGCTCCAGCCAAGCCAGACAGGTATTACAGGGTCCCAGAAACACATTCCCATTTATTCAGGGCCCGTACTGCTGATTTGGAAACTATTTCTCAGGGGCCTAAAGGAGTTTCAGCTTCCACCTCTAAGAATCCATTGCCCTCCAACAGGGAAGCTAGGTCATTAGAGAGATGGGGCAAAAAGGTTTACACATCCACTACCCTATCTATGAGAGCTTTGAATTGCCTTTTTCATATGTTACAATATCAGGATTTCCTGTTAGAAGATTTACAAAAAACTTTGGCCACTCCTGATCCTTTAGACAGGAAGGCTTTGCAGGAAGCTGTACATAACACTCAGCAAGTAAGCAATCACTTCCTGCAGTGTGGATATGATGCACTTGAAGCTTCATGTAGGGCAGCTATGACAGGGGCAGTCATTCGTAGACATGCATGGTTAAAAGATCAACCTCTACCAGATCATGTAAAGGCAAAACTTCTGGATGCACCTTTGGAAAAGAACAAGCTTTTTGGTGCTAATGCTAAGGATGTGTTAAAGACCATCGAGGAAAAAGCAAAATCAGTTCAGACTGTGAAAGATTTCCTCCAGGTTCAACCCCCCAGATTCAGTAGGAATTGGCCTTCAAAAAACTGGTCCTTTCCTAATCCAGAAAAGTTTCAAAGGGGTAAAAACAGACGGGGCGGAGGAAGAGGCCAATACAGAGGTCCTTACAGGGGACGACAATGGCAGCCAGGAAACCAAAGAAGTGACGCAGGGGTTTCACCTGCCCCACAGCCACAATCTCAATGACTTTCCTCTACTTCCGCCTACCAGGGAACAAATAGAAGCTCCCTTGGGCGGGAAATTATCTCTGTTTGCAGAAAATTGGCACAGACTGACAAAGGACAAATGGATTTTGGACATTATAGACCGAGGCTACAGGTTCCATTTTCATATGTTGCCAAGAAAACAAGGCATGCCAAACCTACCACAAAACCAGAGGGCAGAGGCTATCAAGCAAATCTCTCTGCTGACTCGGATGAAAGCAATAGAAAGAGTTCCACAACAAGAAAAAGGCCAGGGGTTTTACTCAGGACTGTTCCTTGTTCCAAGAAAAGAATCTCAGTGGAGACCAATACTGGATTTGTCCGCATTAAACACCTTTCTCATAGAACCAAAGTTCAAAATGCTGACTCTACAGCAACTCCTTCCCATGCTGGGCAAGGGGTCTTGGCTGATTTACTCTGGGCCTCAAGGAGGCATACCTGCATGTCCCTATCAGACACAGCTGCAGAAGATACCTCCGATTTCTTGCAGGGCCAGAGCATTATCGATTCTCAGCATTGCCATTTGGCTTATCTACTGCGCCCAGAGTATTCACAAAATGCCTGGCTTCAGTAAATGCTCATTGCAGGCTCCAGTGGATACAAATTTTCCCGTACCTGGACGACTGCCTCATACAGGCGGACGACAAATTGATGTTGACAAAAAACTTGGACTATGTCATACGATTACTTCAAGCTCTGGGATACACAGTCAACTTCCAAAAGTCAAGACTGCAGCCATCCCAGCAAATAATCTTCTTAGGAGCCAAATTAGACACAGCCTCTCAAATGGCTTACCTGACAGAAGACAAGCAAGAGAAGTTAACTCATTACTTCAAAGATTTAGCAAAACTCACCCAGATGACTGCAAGGAGATTCCTACAGGCCCTGGGTTACATGGCATCCTGCATTCTCCTGGTTCCATTAGCAAGACTACACATGAGAAAGCTTCAGTGGTACCTAAAAAGCATTTGGTCTCAGCACAGCAACAACTTGGAGACAACCATACCGCTCATTCCATGCCTACAAAAGGAATTCCTATGGTGGGCCTCGGTGAGCCAGGCAAACACAGGTATGTCATTCAAAAAACCACAGATAACTCAGACCATGACCACAGACGCCTCAGACCTTGGATGGGGGCACACATGGAAGGCAGGTGTATACAAGGACAATGGTCTCCAAAGGAAACACATCTGCATATAAATCGAAAGGAAATGCTGGCAGTAATGCATGCCATCGAGGCCTTTCAACACCAACTTCAGCAAGGCCATTTACTGATACGGACAGACAACACCACTGTGATGTGGTATATAAACAAGCAAGGGGGCACCCACTTTTACCCCCTTTGCAGACTGACAATGCATCTTTGGGAAAAATCACTGAGCCTAAACATCCAGTTACAATCCCAATTTGTTCCAGGCAAGGACAATGTGTTGGCGGACAGCCTAAGCAGGAATTTCACAGATCCACACGAGTGGAGGTTACATCCGAAGATCTTCACACAACTCACTTCGACATGGGGCAGGCCAGAAGTAGACCTATTTGCCTCTCACCTCAACCATCATCTACAAAAATTCTGCACAAGGACATACCATCCAAAAGCTTGGAAAATAGATGCTCTCTCATTCAATTGGAACTTCTAACAATCTATGCATTCCCACCTCTGCCACTGATGACCTCAGTATTACTAAAGATCAAAGCAGAGAGACCCAAGGGAATCGTAATAGCTCCGGACTGGCCAAGACAACACTGGTACCCACTACTACGGAGCATATGTCGCACCAGGAGGTGGGCCCTTCCCCAATGGCCTCTACTTTGGACTCTACCTCCATTTGAGCCAGCAGCTTCAGTTGACTTGCAATTTCTCTCATGGAAGACAGCTTTCCTGCTGACAATTACCTCAGCAAGAAGGGTTTTGGAACTACAGGCCCTAATGGCAATACCACCGTTCATAATTTTTCACAGAGACAGGGTTTCATTAAGGACCAACCCTACTTTTATGCCAAAGGTGGTATCTAGGGTTTCTTTAAATCAAGCTATTCATCTGCCTGATTTCTTCCCCAATCCTGAGAATAAGGGGGAAAGACTGTTACATACCTTGGACATTCACAGACAAGTTCGATACTACCTGGACAGAACCAAGGCCAGTAGGAAGTCTGAACAACTTTTTGTGGCTTACGCCCCTGCAGTCCAAGGAAAAGCAATTTCAAAACAGACTATTTCAAAATGGATTGGACATTGCATCAGATTTTGTTATTCCTTTCATGGAAAGACTGTTCCAGCCAATGTCAGACTACATTCCGCAAGAGCTACAGCCACCTCTACAGCATTCTTAAAAGGGGTGCCTACTAAGGACATTCTAGAAGCTGCTACATGGAGCTCCGTGCATACATTCTCCAAACACTACAATCTCCCTCTATACTCCAGATCCAGAGCAGGCTTTGCTTCGGCAGTCCTGCAGGGTTTGATTGCCACACCTTCTTTTTCCTAGAGCATTCCTCCTCCCCCAGCTAAGCTATGGTATTCTACCCATATGTTATGACTGCAGTTGCATTCTTGAAGGACATAGTACAGTTTTGTACCTACCATAAATGTAGATGTCCGATAGACATGCAACTGCAGTCGGATTTTCCCTCCCTCCATACCCCTCTATGCCTAGGATCCACTCCTATCCATGTTTCTCTTAGCTGGGGATATCTGTTATGGTGTATTTGTTTTATTGCTCCTTTATTTCTCTGGAATCCTGTTTTTGTCTTCCAATTTGATTACAGCCTTCCTTGGAGGGCACCTGGCATCTGGGGCAAGAAACACTGAAGAAGATGGCGTTGGCTGATGCTTATGTACTCCAGCCGCTCTGACGTCTGAGAGAAATGCGACATCAGCCGACGTCGGACCCAGACTTTGGAATCCGGCCGACCGAGGGCTGCCTGAGGCAGGACAGACCCATATGTTATGACTGCAGTTGCATGTCTATCGGACATCTACATTTATGGTAGGTACAAAACTGTACTTTTTCCCTACCCATCCCCCCCCCCCCCCACACGCACACACCGTGGACTAGCCAGATTTAAGGAATCCTGGAGTTGATGAGGCAAAAGGTGGGAGTTGAAATGACTCCTAAACCCCCCTTTTCTCCTGATCACATTTTAAGACCTTCTGATCCCTCCAAGTCTTGTTCCCCAGTCAAGAAAGTGATTTTGCTGTCAGTGAAGACAGCATGGGGAAAACACCAGTTTTGTGGTACTACCAAAGAGGCCACACAAAATCCTACAGGCTCCTAAGACTTAAACATACTGGTTTTAAAACTCAAGTAGATTCTGTACTCCACACAACCTTTGTTCATTCAGCCAACATGAAGTTGTGTGTGTGTGTGTGTGTGTGTGTGTGTGTGTGTGTGTGTGTGTGTGTGTGTGTGTGTGTGTGTGTGTGTGTGTTAGACAAGCATGGGAAGTGTATTTATACATCCTCCCCAGTCTGAGGGCAGAAAATTTATCCCAATGATTTTTGGTGACCACTTCTTGCTCGTACTCTTCATTTGGTAGAAGGATTGACAAATGGGGATGTTACTGTTACAGTACAGTTCCACGTGTGAGAAGTTTATGTAAAATGTACATGATGAGATTGTCTGTCTGCTGGTGATGGTCTAAGGGCCGTAACCATTGAGCTTGCAGTACACCATCACACTTGGCTGCTTACCAACTTCAGTTAAAAATACTAATATGCCTTGTATCGATACCCCCCCTTAAATTGGACATGTTTTATTCAGTCCTTTGTGAAGGCAAAACGTAATAAGTAGGAGCAAGAAGTCAAAACACAACTGTTTTTTTAATGTTTGACACTCCTCGGCTCTGTTTCATAAGCTCAGTGGAATGCTTGTCAGTTTTGGTGCAGATCTTGCCAATAGCAACAGTAGAGTTTTTGGTATGGGAAATGCACATTTTCCAGACTGGTCATGAGCCCCAAAATAGGGGAAAAAATGGCAGAGCAGCTAGGCATACTCTGCTTCTTTTGTGAGGCACCAGCAGTCTTGTCCTTGTGACCTTGCCTGACAGTCTAACTCTGGAAGCAGTCTTGTGTGTGTGTGTGTGTGTGTGTGTGTGTGTGTGTGTGTGTGTGTGTGTGTGTGTGTGTGTGTGTGTGTGTGTGTGTGTGTGTGTGTGTGTGGGGGTCATGTTATCCATTTGTCTTCATGGAGTGGTATCAGACATGACAACATGTTCAGGGCAGTAATATCCAGAGTCTCAATTCCCTTTCTTTCCCCCATTCAAGCTTTATTCTCTGTCCTTTTCGCATATTGCACCCAGCAAAGTTTCCTGAGGAGAGAGATCCACATAGTTCCATTGGGCCAAAAGGGCTAGTCTTTTCCTAAAGATTCTTTTTGATTCCAAAAAAAGAACTTCCTTGGGCCAACTTTTGATCTGAGTGGCCTAAACCAATGTATTCCCAAGTGGTTCTTTTGTATCATCACTGTGCAATACATCCATCCCAGTTTATTTGAAGGGGAGAATAGATAGGTTCTTTGGATCTCCAAGACTCTTCTCAACAATCTTTGTATGAAAAGAAGTCCAGGAGGCTTCCTACACTTCTGGGTCTTCAGTTATGTTTGCTGGATCAACGTAGCTTCTGTCCTTTTTGGATGGTTTAATTTTGGCTCATCACACTATCCCCCCCCCCCCCCCCATGGTACTCCTTAAATGCATGTCTGATGGGTAGTAGTGAATCAGAGGTTGAAGGGATCAAAAATGCTCCCTTGCTTGGACAAGTGTCTCCTAGCTGCTGTTAACAGTAGAACGGCACATGGTCACCAGGCACAGTCTTGTGATTTCTGTTTCATATCCTACAAATCAAAACCAGCACCAGAGTTGCAGGTGATTCTCTCCCGGTCACTGATCTTTATCAGATACATTCTGGACACCCTAACTTGCACAGATTTTCTACCTTTGGGGGAGGACTTTTCTAGTCAAGAATATTGTAGCACAAATTCTTGAAGCACAGTTGGTTCTAGTGTTTTCATGTATCAGGGTCTTTGGCCTAATGGGTGCTGTGATTTGCATGGTCCAGACTCTTTCAGACATGTCCACCTCGATAAGGATGTCCAGTAGATGCAAATGGCACTTGGTTGGTGGCCACACAACCCCAAAGAAACCTTGGATGTATCCTTCCTTGCTCCCAGTCCTAGTATGGCTTTCTCCTCTGATGCTTTTGGCCTAGGATTGTGAGGACATGTTCAATGCTGACTGTTCCAGGTATCTGGAAGTAGAAAAGGGACTATCTGTATTCTAGAAAGAAGGGTTGTCTTTCTTGCTCTACAGGCCTTTCAGGATCCCCCTCCTGAAGAAGCTATTGCTATCCATACAAATAACATGACTGGTTTGGTATTTAAACAAGCAGTGAGGGACACATTTCCATTTCCTTCTGGTCGTATCCCAGAAGGAATCCAGTTCTGTAGTGGACCGGCTGAGCAGATGCTTTTCAATGCCCCACTAGTGATCTCTGTCATTGATACAAAAGCTCTTCCATGTTTGGGGAAGACTTGGTATGGGAGGTGGTATCAATGCCAAAAGTGTATCAGCTTCTAGACCTTACTCCTCCATTGAGAGGAATTTGCAGAAATGCATTTATGCAAAGAGGGTCTAGAGTCTCCTTTTTTGTACCTTTTTCCTTTTTACCTTATCCCCCAAATCCTTCAAAATTCTGAAAGGAGTAAACTGGCAGTTCATTTTGTTAGTTGTATGTTGTCCAGAGCAGGTTGGTTTCTTCTGTTCACCTGCCCTCTTTTGGAGAAGCCTGTGCATCTGATGTCCTTCTTTAGATCCCTTTTGACTTGTCTGTCTGGTCAGCAGTATGTGGAACATTATGCCTAATGGGCAACTACATGTTTTCTCCCAATTGATTTGATGACCAGAGACCTAATTTTCCCAAACTGGGTGATCCAGAACTTGCATTTGACCAGAAGATTTGCAAATAAAAAATTTTGACAGTAGACCCCCCCCCCCCCCCCGGACTACTGTGGGGGACCAACTATCTTGTCCTTGAGGCCTTGCTAAGCAGACCAGCTAGACCCATTCATGAGACACTTGGCTGCTTTTGATTAATATTATATTGGTCTGGTCTGTCAAGCTTCATCTGTCTATTTTTTTTTCATTTTTTATCAAGGTTCTGACTTTTGTCTTCAATCTCTTTAACGTTTTGCAAAGCATTCTTGAGAGGCATGCATCACTCTGATAACCTGTCCCTTCTTGGGACCTGTATTTTGTTCCAAAGAGGTTTTAAATTCTCCCTTCAAATCCGCTGCTGATGCGAACTTAATTTCATTTTTGAAAGCCCCTCTTTCTGCTGGTCACAGCTACCAGAAGGATTTCAGTGATGCAAGCATTTTGCAAGCATGTTTTTTAAATCAATCCTGCTTACTTAGCCTCAAGTACAGGGTGGCTTTGAGATGAAACCTTTCATGCATGCCAAAGGTGGCTACAGTAGCCATCATGATCCAGTTGGTCTTCATGTTCTTCCAGAGTTTTCAAATATTTGTTGCACTTTATGCATCCCTTATTAGACGCATCATTTAAATATAATGCACCTTCAGCATGTACTTTGCTAAGCAGCTAAAACTGCTTGAGATTACTTCCGTATCCTCGCCATAATGTTCTCTGGTCTGTGCATTGGTCTTTTAAAGCCCTGTCCCTCTATTCAGTGTCCTACAGACTCCTGAGGCATGGCCTCTGCTTAGAATTCTGTGCTGTGAGCATACTTTGAACTCTCTCACCTGAACAGAGCTAATGGTAAAGTAAACACCTGCTCTAGAGACCTAAATCTGTATTGTATATCAAGAACACCAGATAGCATGATGTATACCTGACCCACCACACTCCCCTGTTTCTGGAATAGGCTGCACTTCCTCTCTAGCAGAAGATTTTCCTAGCAAACAAAACCAGTCTGGATAGGTGGACACTATGTTTTAAAGGGGATACGTGGAGAAAGATTTACTTAATGAGATTCACTGTTAATCATTTCCCCAGTACTTGACTATAGTTGAGCTGTCTTTTAACACCTTTATTAAATTATCATTTAAGAATATAATTAGTCTCCCTGGACTAAATTTTCTTTCTTTTTATTTTATCTACATTACCTGTTCTCTTGTAAGGGATATAGTGCTTGCTTGTGATTGTATCTTCCTAGGGTGACTGTAAAAAGAATGATAGCTTAGTCTTTCAGTATGCAAGCTCGTGGGTGTAAAGTGTGTCTTGTGTTATTGGGCTAAACTTTGCCTAGGCCTGGGACTGTAAATAAGGATGCTTGTAGGTAGTCAGGATTTCACAGTGCAAGGACAACGCAAGTGTTCAGCAATGGATTATCTTTAAAAAATGCAATTTTATTTTTTGTGTACCTGTTGTCTTGCAGGGGGTTGATTTAGTGGTACACCATGAGATTATATCTTCTGTGGCAGACTGCAGTAGAGGCTACTTGTTGATAGTTGTGTCTCTGTCGGCAAGTGGGACACTGATGCAAGTGTTTTGACTTGTTACTCGACATGTGTCCTCATGGTGGGTAGGTGGGGTATGTGAATTTGTTTTCTTGCCTTTACATCAAATTTTTGGCAGCACAGTGGTGCAGCAGTTTGCGTTGTTGTCTCACAGCAAGAGGTTCTCTGGTTTGATTCCCTGCTGGGGTGCCTTGTGTGTGGAGTCTGCACGTCGTCCATGCGTTTTGTGCAGGTTTCCTCCAGGTGCTGCGGTTTCCTCCCACATTCCAAAGGCATGAGTCTGGAGCATTTCTCCCTGGGCCTCCACTGAAAATGGGCTCGCTCTGTTGGACTTTCTAGTCAACAAATGTTAAATAACATTTTTCAACTCTACATATTGTCTTGGATTGGTAGTGTAGTGTAGGACTGCACCTTGTTGTGGCTGTCCACAAAAGCAGAGGCTCTTGGATAGTTATGCTTTCTCTGTAGCTATTAGGGAGCACAGTGTAAGTATTTACATGTGCATCAGTGTCCCTCTCGCCTACAGAGAGAGCCTATCAGGGTGTCGGTGTTTGGCTTAGTGGTTGGGGTGTTTGCCTTTGCAAGCATAAGTGCAAGGTTAGATTCTTAACTAGAATTAAATAGTATTGAAATTGCACTTGGGGACAATTAGACTAGTACTGATCTATGAACCTATCA
Source organism: Protopterus annectens (assembly GCF_019279795.1). Lineage (NCBI taxonomy): Eukaryota > Metazoa > Chordata > Ceratodontiformes > Protopteridae > Protopterus > Protopterus annectens. Next base: position 1,041,999,581 of record NC_056745.1, on the reverse strand, counting down.
CTGAAAACACAGACAAACGTGCATTTATATAAATTAAACCTTATTGATATGTTCGCAGTTACAAAACTGCACATATATTCTTTACAGTTTTCATTGCTCAATTCCTGCCTTTCCTTAAATCTCACTCCTCCAAAATATTATTCTGCATGTATTGCTCTCACAATTACCATTTTTGCTAAGTAATTTTTTTCCAAATATCGCACTTCCAGTTGTTTTATCTTCTAATTCTTTTTTCTCTGTTAGAATTTTCACTATATCAAGTATACTTGGTTTAGATTTTTATTTCCATTTTCTAGTAATTGATCTTTTGCTGTTTTTGTCACGTCATCAGAATTGAGCTTAATAAGATCTTACTGTGTCTAGGCAATTTACATCCATTATCCCAGCACAAAAAAATCAGTTTCTTAGTTGCACCCACTAGCTAACCCAATATTTCTGACTAGTACTCTTTTTATAGAATTTTTAAAATCCGTCAGCTCTTTACACTCAACATGTGTTCCCAGTTACCTCTTTCTTCCCTAACACACCTTCACCATTTGCCTTCTATCTGAGGAAAATTTTATTTGGAGTTTGCTTGGGGGTATAAAAAAGTACCTATGCAAACACTTCAAAGCAAAAATCCTAAACCTTCTAGACTTTGTATATTTGGGAGTCGTACATATGTCCTTGTTGCATGTTTCCTTGTGAATTCCTTATCCAGTCTCTTCAACCTCCTCTGATTCCTGTAGTTATTGTGCAGTATTTTATATTCCCTACTAATTATCCCTTTTTTAACAGCAGCTTTTCGTCTAGATTTTAAAATGTCTACCAGATCAGATGTCCTTCAAGAATGCAACTGCAGTCATAACATATGGGTTGTCCTGCCTCAGGCAGCCCTCGGTCGGCCGGATTCCAAAGTCTGGGTCCGACGTCGGCTGATGTCGCATTTCTCTCCGTCAGAGCGGCTGGAGTATATAAGCATCAGCCGACGCCATCTTCTCCAGTCTTTCTTGCCGCGCAGTGCCCGAAGCAGAAGCAGTTCGCAAGTGTCGGTCGGTCAGCTCCTGTATTCTTCGAAACCGAAGTAATCAAAAAAGCTAAGTACCCCCTGTTGGGGACCTTTTCTTGCCTCAGCCGATGTCAGAAATTACTGAAAAAGTAAATAATTGTTTGTCTTGTGGTAAACAAATACCTCATAAGTATTTCCACTCTTACTGCCTCCCTTGCCTTGGCCCAGACCACGACGTCTCGGCCTGTGCCGCCTGTGCTCGCTTCAACAAGCGCACTCTCAGGTGCCGGGCGGAGTTCGCTGAAGACTCTTTCGGTGAAAAATTTGATTATACAATGCCGTCGGAACAACCGAGATCGCAGACTCCTAAGAAACGAAAAGACTGGGACCGACTTCCTCGGCCCGCGTCTTCCACCGACACCACGCCAAAACTAACCGCGAGTGCCCCGGTTCCCTCTGAGGTGGTTATTCCACCGCTCCGAACCGAAGACACCGCATTACCGATACCTCCGATACCGGAGGCCACTCCGCCAGTTATTGATTTTCCTCCGGATACTGAAACCGAGGAAATGCCCGAGACCCTTGCTGATAAGGTCACTCCTGCACGTGGAGCGGCTAGGCCTCCCATGTCCATGTCTATCAAGGCCTACACACGTGCCAAGGCAGCCAGCAAGTCCAAGCATCTTACTGCTAAAACCTTACCTCAGCCTACTCCTGAAACTCAAATCATGTCCATGGCCGCAGATTTAATTTCCCTGATAAGAGGCCCAGGGTTGAACCCTCTGACCCTCTTCCTTCAGATGAAGATTCTGAGGACTCTGTTCACACCGAAAGCCAGGAAGAGCCCTTCCACACCTATGAGGATTCAGATGCAGAGGACTCTATTCCCTCGGCCTCTCCTCCTGAGGATATTTCTTTTGGGGAAGTTCTGCATTCCATGAGGGAGCATTTTAAGTGGCAAGGCCAGGAATTTTCTGATTCCAGAAAGCGCCTTCGAACCTTCCTCAAAAAGCCCCAACACAGACCCTTGGCTATACCTCCTGTGCTTGATGTTTTGGATGACTTATACTCTGACTCCAGTGTTACCCCTGATACTCTTCCTCCTGCCCCTGTCAAGCCTGACAGATACTATAGGGTCCCAGAAACCCATTCTCATTTATTTAGGGCCCATGCTGTTGATTTAGAAACAATTTCCCAGGGGCCTAAAGGGGTTTCAGCTACCACCTCCAAAAACCCTTTGCCTTCCGACAGGGAAGAAAGGTCCTTGGAGAGATGGGGGAAGAAGGTTTACACCTCCACTACTTTATCTGAGAGCTCTCAATTGTCTCTTTCACATGTTTCAATATCAGGATTTCCTGTTGGATGATTTACAGAAAAGATTGGCCTCTCCTGAACCTTTAGATAGGAAGTCTTTGCAGGAGGCTGTGCATAATTCTCAGCAGGTTAGCAATCACTTTTTACAGTGTGGATATGATGCATTGGAGGCTTCATGTAGGGCAGCTATGACAGGGGCGGTCATTCGTAGACATGCATGGTTAAAAGAACAACCTTTACCAGATCATGTTAAGGCAAAACTTCTTGACACACCCTTGGAAAAGAACAAGCTTTTTGGTGCTAATGCAAAAGATGTGTTAAAGTCCATTGAGGAAAAAGCCAAGTCAGTTCAGACAGTCAAAGATTTCCTCCAAGTTCAGACGCCCAGATACAGCAGGAACTGGCCTTCTAAAAACTGGTCCTTTCCTAATCCTGAAAGATTTCAAAGGGGCAAAAACAGGCGTGCCCGAGGAAGAGGGCAATACAGAGGTTCCTACAGGGGACGACGATGGCAACCAGCAAACCAAAGAAGTGACACAGGGGTTTCTCTTACCCCGCAGGGACAATCTCAATGACTTTCCTCTAGTTCCGCTGACCAAGGAGCAAACAGAAGCTCCTTTGGGCGGAAAGTTATCTCTGTTTTCAAAAAAAGTGGCACAAACTGACAAAAGACAAATGGATTTTGGACATTATAGACCACGGTTACAGGTTCCATTTTCATGCCTTGCCAAGAAAACAAGGCATGCCAAACCTTCCACAAAATCAGAGGACAGAGGCTATCAAGCAAATTTCTCTGCTTGCTCAGATCAAAGCAATAGAAAAAGTTCCACAACAAGAACAAGGCCAGGGGTTTTATTCAAGACTGTTCCTTGTTCCAAGAAAAGAAACTCAATGGAGACCACTACTGGACTTGTCCGCTCTAAACACTTTTCTCATAGTACCAAAGTTCAAAATGCTGACTTTACAGCAACTCCTTCCCATGCTGGGCAAGGGGTCTTGGCTGATTACTCTGGACCTCAAGGAGGCATACCTGCATGTCCCTATCAGACACAGCTGCAGAAGATGCCTCAGATTTCTTGCAGGGCCAGAGCATTATCAATTCTCAGCATTGCCATTTGGCTGATCTACTGCGCCCAGAGTATTCACGAAATGCCTGGCATCCATAATTGCTCATTGCAGGCTCCAGGGGATTCAAATCTACCCGTACCTGGACGACTGCCTCATACAAGCGGACAACAAACTAACATTGACAAAAAACTTGAATTATGTCATACATTTGCTACAGACTCTGGGATACACAGTCAACTTTCAAAAGTCAAGACTTCAGCCATCCCAGCAAATAACCTTCTTAGGAGCCAAACTAGACACAGCCTCTCAAATGGCTTGCCTGACAGAAGACAAGCAAAAGAAGTTAACTCATTACTTCAAAAGTTTAGCAAAGCTCACCCAGATGACTGCAAGGAGTTTCCTACAGGCCCTGGGTTACATGGCATCCTGCATTGCTCTTGGTCCCACTAGCAAGACTACACATGAGAAAGCTTCAATGGTACTTAAAAAGCTTATGGTCTCAACACAGCAACAACCTAGAAGCAACTATTCCACTCATTCCATGTCTTCAAAAGGAATTTCTATGGTGGGCCACAGTAAGCCAGTCAAACACAGGCATGTCGTTCAAAAAACCTCAGATAACACAGACCATGACCACAGACGCCTCAGACCTTGGATGGGGGGCGCACATGGAGGGCAGATGTATTCAAGGGCAATGGTCCCCAAAGGAAACACATCTGCATATCAACCAAAAAGAAATGCTAGCAGTAATGCATGCCATCGAGGCCTTTGGACCAACTTCAACAAGGCCACCTACTAATAACAACACCACTGTGATGTGGTACATAAACAAGCAGGGGGGCACTCATTCTTACCCCCTTTGCAGACTGACAATGAATCTTTGGGAAAAATCACTGGGCCTAAACATACAGCTACAATCCCAGTTTGTTCCAGGCAAAGACAATGTTCTGGCGGACAGTCTAAGCAGGAATTTCCTAGACCCCCACGAATGGAGGCTACATCCAGACATCTTTATACGACTCACCTCGACATGGGGCAGGCCGGACGTGGACCTATTTGCCTCCCACCTCAATCACCACTTACAAAAGTTCTGCTCAAGGACATATCCTCCACAAGCATGGAAAGTAGATGCCCTCTCATTCAACTGGAGCTCCCTAATAATTTATGCATTTCCACCCCTGCCACTGATGACCACAGTGTTATTAAAGATCAAGGCAGAGCAACCGAAGGGGATACTAATAGCTCCAGACTGGCCAAGACAACACTGGTACCCACTACTACGGAGCATATGTCACAGAAAAACGTGGGCCCTTCCACAATGGCCCCAACTTTTGACTCAACACAACTTCAGGACTGTTCATCCCAACATCCAGACTCTACAGCTAACAGCTTGGGAAATCCCATAAATAACCTCAATTTACCTCTCTCCAAGGAAGTTCAGCGGATACTAACAGAAGCCCGCAGACCATCCACCAGAAAGGCTTACTCAGCCAAATGGAAGAGATTCAGCATTTGGAATACCAACAAGGGTCATGATGCATCACTTTTGAGCATCCCACTCATTCTGGAATACTTGGCAGATATGCTACATAACGGACTCTCATACTCTTCCATAAAAATACATGCTTCAGCTATCTCAGCTAGATACAACATTGATCCACCTGTGTTTTCACATCCTTTGCTAAGGCAATTTCTTAGAGGAATTAAGAATATAAAGCCCCCAAGAAAGGCACCAGTACCAGCTTGGGACCTCAATTTTGTCCTAGAAAAATTGACTCTTGCCTCCCTTCGAGCCAGCAGCTTCTGTAGATTTACAATTTCTTTCCTGGAAGACAGCTTTCCTGCTGGCCATAACCTCAGCAAGAAAGGTTTCGGAATTACAGGTCTTAATGGCAATACCACCGTTCATAACTTTTCACAGAGACAGGGTCTCCTTACGAACAAACCCTACTTTTCTGCCAAAAGTGGTATCCAGGGTTTCTTTAAATCAAGCAATTCACCTGCCTACTTTCTTTCCCAATCCTGAGAACAAAGGGGAAAGACTGTTACATACCTTGGACATACACAGACAACTTCCTACTGGTCTTGGTTCTGTCGGGGTAGTAGCGAAGTCTGATCAGCTTTTTGTAGCTTACGCCCCTGGAGTACAAGGAAAAGCAATTTCCAAACAGACAATTTCAAAATGGATTGGACATTGCATCAGATTCTGTTATTCCTTCCATGGAAAGAGTGTGCCCGCCAATGTCAGACCACACTCCACCAGAGCTACAGCCACCTCTACAGCTTTTTTAAGAGGGGTGCCTACAAAAGACATTCTAGAAGCTGCTACATGGAGCTCCGTGCATACATTTTCCAAACAATACAACCTCCCTTTATATTCCAGATCCAGAGCAGGCTTTGCTTCGGCAGTCCTGCAGGGATTGATAGCTACACCATCCTTTGCCTAGAGCATACCACCTCCCGCGGCTAAGCTATGGTATTCAACCCATATGTTATGACTGCAGTTGCATTCTTGAAGGACATAGTACAGTTTTGTACCTACCATAAATGTAGATGTCCGATAGATATGCAACTGCAGTCGGTTTTCCCCTCCTCCTTCCCTCTATGCCTTGGGTCCACTCCTCCCTATTATCCTTAGCTGGGGATATCTGTTATGGTGTATCTGTTTATTGCTTATTTATTGTCTGGAAACCTATTTTTGTCTTCCAATTTGATTACAGCCTTCCTTGGAGGGCACCTGGCATCTGGGGCAAGAAACACTGAAGAAGATGGCGTGGGCTGATGCTTATATACTCCAGCCGCTCTGACGTCGGAGAGAAATGCGACATCAGCCGACGTCGGACCCAGACTTTGGAATCCGGCCGACCGAGGGCTGCCTGAGGCAGGACAACCCATATGTTATGACTGCAGTTGCATATCTATCGGACATCTACATTTATGGTAGGTACAAAACTGTACTGTATTTCACTTAGGATCCCCTGTCAATCCCTTGTTGCGAAGGTAGTCTATAGTTTGCAGTCCAAATGTCTTCATGTCCTCTTCCCATTCCGTTACTTTCCCTCTCTATAGTTATTTGCTCCCAATACCTTGAAAAACAATTTCCTCCAGTAAATATCCAGCTTCCTCTTGCCTATTCTCTGTACCTTGAATTGCAGGCATACTTACTGGCAGAATCTCCTTTCTCTATTATCTTATTAGCTTAGTTCTTAAGATACTTTATGCTACAAATTTGAATATAATCTGTGTGGACGATTATCTTTAAGGATTTACATCCAAAATCTCTTTCTCCCTCTCCTTATTTCTTGAATTTCCCCCTCTGCTTCATAATCGTACCTTTCCACTTTGATTTACAGCATTCTGCTTGATGTTCTTGTGTTTCACTGTTGCAGTCATCACATTTGGGTTATCTGCTTGCAGGTATCCCTCAACCGGCCTGAATACCAGAGTCTTGGGTTCCTGCATCGGATGCTGTCTCTTCCATGACGTCAGGGGGTATAAAACATGCAGCCGATGCCATTACATCAGTCTTTTTTTTTGCCGTGCGGTACCCAAAGCAGAAACGGTTCGCAATTTTCGTTTGAGTTTCAGAACCAAAGTCTTCAAAAAAAGCTAAGTACCCCGTTGGGTATCCTTTTTCTTGCTCTTAACTGATGTCAGTAAAAGTTAATAATTGTATTACCTGTGGAAAGCAAATACCTCAAAGATTTAAATTCATACTGCATTCCTTGCTTAGGTCCAGACCACGACGTCCCTCGCTGTCAAGTTTTGTGCCTTGTTCAACCCCCAAACTATTCGTTGTCTGGCTAAATTTGCAGCAAATTATTTTGGTACTCTGTATAACTATCCAGAAATGGCTTTGGTAAACCATCCGACTACCGATATTCCGAAAAAACATAAGGCTAAAGACAGAGACAGACTGCATAGGCCCAAAACTGCCGATGACGCTTTCGTTAAGCTAGTCGCCGGTCCGCCAGTACTCAGTGAGGCACTTTTGCAAACCCTGATGCCTGCTACCTCAGATTTGTAGGCCTCTGAGACCCATTCGGAGTCTGGTATGCCGCGAGATGCTTCTATGACTATGGAACCTGCGGATGGCTCTACCTTGGATGGGTCCGGAGCTGCTGTGCAGGCACCGACTTCTGAGGGTGTATTCAGGCCTACACACTTGCATTTTAAAGCGACACCATCTTCTTCATCAAACCCCAAAACTTGACCCACGACTAAAAAAAACAACATCCAGACAGCATACTCAGGCCCATATGCCTAAAAAACAAATGCTTAGAATGGCTGAAGCCTCTATTACCTTAATTAGGGGAAGCCAGCCCCCCCCCCCTTCTAAGAGACCTAGAACTGATTTTCCTTCTGATTCTTCTAATGAGGAATCTGATATTTGTTTCTTCTGATTACCAGGACTTGTCCTTCTCTACTTATCAGAGGATTCCATTCCCTCTGCTTCCCCTCCAGAAGATTTTTCTTTTGGTGAAATCTTGCACACACTCTTGGGGAGCATTTCCGCAGGGAAAGCCAGGATTACTCTGACTCTAAAAAGAGGCTTAGGGAATTCTTACTCCTCCCTTAACACAGGCCTTTAGCTATCCCTCTTGTTCTGGACATTGTAGATGATGCTTTCTTGGAATCTAGCCTTTCCCCAGACACTTTACCTCCAGCTCCCAGAAAACCTGACCGGTATTAGAGTATCTGACTCTCACAAGTAACTCTTCAAGAATCCTACTGCGGATCCAGACACCATTTCCCAAGGACGAAAGGGCATTAAGGCTTCTGCTGCTAAAAGCCCTATCCCTTCTGATAGAGATTCTAGAGCCTTGGACTGATGGGTAAGAAGGTATATACTTGTGCTTCTTTGGCCATTATGGCTTTAAATTGCCAGTTTCACGTGTTAAAGTACCAGCAGCATAATATGGGCTTACTTAAACAGAAAATTATGTTGATTCCTGATTGTGCTGAACACAAAGAAGTACAGGATTTAATGCATTCTGCAGAACAAGTTGGTAAACATACTTTGCAATGTGGTTTTGATTCTTTAGAATCATCTTGCAGGGCTGCTGTCACTGGGTCTGTACTTAGAAGGCATGTTTGGCTTAAGGAGCAAAACTTGCCAGATCATGTTAAAGCTAAATTACTAGGTGCTCCATTAAACCAAGACCGCCTGTTTGGCAACAAAGCAGAAGTCCTCAAAAAGATGGAGGAAAATGCTACATCTATGCAAACTGTTAAAGATTTCCTGCAAGTACAGCCTCCCAGATTTAGTAGGCTTTGGCCTTCAAAGAATTGGTCCCCTCCAGCCTCTTCCAGGCCTTTTCAGTCCAAACCCAGCAACAGCAGACCACCTAGGTTATAGTCTCGGGCTACGCACAAGCCTAAACAGTGGTGGGCTCCCCCTTCTAAAGCAAGGAGTAGTAAGACACTCCCCTATGGAAAAGTGGGCTCCCCCTTCTAAAGCAAGGAGTAGTAAGACACTCCCCTATGGAAAAATGGCACAATGACTTAACCTTTAACCCTTCTAAGTCCTGTTCAACTGCCTGCTCCCTTAGGAGGAAAGCTTGCCCTGCATGCAAAAATCTGGGAACTCCATACCCAGGACAAATGGGTTTTGAATATAGTTTCCTGAGGGTACACATTCCACTTCCACACCCTACCAACCCCAAACGGTTGGCCAGACCTACCCCCAAATCATTGGGCAGAGGCTTTACAGCAGGTTCTCTCTCTCTTCTGAGTATCGGGGCTATTCAACCTGTCCCAGCAGAAGAATGGGGACAAGGTTTTTATGCGACTTTTTTCCTGGTACCCAGAAAAGACGGCTCCTGGCGTCTCTATGCTAAACACCTTTTTGGTAATCCCAAAATTCAAAATGCAACACTTCAATAGCTGCTTCCTATGCTAGGCAAAGATGCCTGGTTGGCAACCTTAGACTTAAAGGTAGCTTACCTGCACATTCCAATAAGGGAATCTTGCAGGAAATAACTACGCTTCAGGGCAGGCTCAGTTTTCTGCACTTCCCTTTGGCTTATCTACTACGCCCAGGGTATTCACAAAGTGTCTAGCTGTAGCCATTGCATTTTGCAGGCAGAGAAATATTCAGATATACCCATACTTGGACAACTGTCTGATTCAGCATTCATAAAGAAACTTCTAACCTCACTGGGATACACCATAAACAAAAAGAAATCTCTTCTAGTACCCTGTCAACTGATTGTATTCCTGGGAGCAAGCCTGAACACAGCTTCCCAGATGGCTTTCCTCACTCCAGAGAAACAAGTTTATTTAACGGCCTGCTTCAAACTACTGGCCACAAAGACCCAGCTATCCGCAAGGAAAATTCTGCAAGCCCTGGGGTTCATGGCCTCTTGCATTCTACTAATTTCATATGCAAGACTGCATATGAGGAAACTACAATGGTATCTAAAAAGCCTATGGTGTCAACATTCTCAGGACATGGAATCGATGATTCCTATCATTCCTTGTATAAAGACAGAGTTCCTTTGGTGGGCAGAGGCCTGCTACCACAACAAGGGGCTCCCTTTCACGCTACCCCCTATAGCCTAAACCTTAACAACAGACTCATCAGACTGTGCATGGGGAGCTCACTTGGCAGGGCAGTGCGTTCAGGGCAAATGGAACCAGAGACAGATGCACCTGCATATCAACCAAAAAGAAATGTTAGCTGTACAAAATTTCCTTACCGCCTTCAAGGACCACATTCTTCCAGGACAATTATTGGTAAAGACAGACACCACCACAGTTATGTGGTACATAAACAAGCAAAGGGGAACCCACTTGTACCCTCTCTGCAGACTAGCCATGGCTCTGTGGAACACAGCCTTGAGCTACCAAGTGCACTTACAGGCTCAATTCCTGCCAGGCAAGCTAAACTCTCTGGCAGACGACCTAAGCAGAAATCTCATGGACCCATACGAATGGAAACTGGAACCAAAAATTTTCAATCTCTTGAGGAACAAATGGGGGACTCAAGAGAGAGACCGGTTTGCCTCCCCTCAGAACTACCAATTGGACAAATTCTGCACAAGGACCTCCCACAGTCAAGCTTGGAAAGTGGATGCCCTGTCCTTTACCTCGGAAAACCTCTCAGTTTATGGCTTTCCCCTTCTGTCTCTCCTCTCGAAGGTTCTGCTAAAGATCAACTAGGACAAGTCAAGGATAATACTGATTGCACCAGACTGGCCACGCCAGCATTGGTACCTCTTCTTGCATAGTATGACACTGCTGGAACCATGGCACCTGCCTGAGACGTCTTCCCTGCTGTCCCAGCAGGTGGGCCAGATTCTGCACCCTCAACTTCAAACCCTGAACCTTGCAGCCTGGCTAATTCCTTGAGCTCTCCAATAGCACCCCTCAGTAAGTAGGTGCTAGATGTCCTTCTGGAGGCAAGGAGGCCTAGTAGTAGAAAATCCTATGCTGAGAAGTGGAAGAGATACTGCTCCTGGAGCCAGACTCAGGGGATGGGCACAACGGTGCCCAGTTTACCTCATATACTTCAATACTTAACAGAAATGCTCCACAAGGGCCTATCCTCGTCAATTAAAATTTATGCCTCTGCCATTTCAGCACATAATACTGAACCACGCCTCTTCTCTCACCCCCTGCTAAAGCAATTCCTCAGAGGGGACAAAAATTTAAGACCCCCAGGAGAGACCCTACTCCAGCCTGAGACCATAACTTTGTATCGGAAAAGCTGACTCTCCATCCCTTTGAGCCAGCTGCAACTGCAGAGTTGAAATTCCTTTCTTGGAAAACAGTCTTCCTTCTAGCCCATCACTTCAGCAAGAAGCATGTCTGTCTGAATTACAGGCCCTCATGGCAGTGGAGCCCTTCATTATCTTCCATGCAGGCAGGGTTTCCCTCGGGACCAATCCTTCCTTTATGCCCAAGGTGTGGTGTCTAATGTGGCCCTAAATCAGTCCATTCACTTGCCCACCTTTTTCCCGAATCCACAAAACAAAGGAGAACGAATACTGCACTCTCTGGACGTGCACAGACAACTTAGATTTTATTTGGACAGGACTAAGCCTCTCGGGAAATCTGAACAGCTGTTAGTTGGCTTTGCTGCAGGGACAGCGGGGAAGGCCATTTCAAAACCATTTCTAAATGGATAGCCCATTGCATTAATTTCTGCTGTAAGCAACATGGAAAACCTACCTCACGGGGGATAAGATCACATTCCACCAGGGCTGCATCTACCTCTACAGCCTTTTTCAGAGGAGTCCCTACCAGGGACATCCTAGAAGCTGCTACCTGGAGCTCTGTACATATCTTCACCAAGCATTACCACATGCCTGTCTTTTCCAAATCCAGAGCTGGCTTTGTCACTGTAGTATTGCAGGGCTTAATAGCTGGCCCTAATGCTCTCTTAACTTCCTCCTCCCTTCCTTAGCTTTGGGAATAGACCCAAATGTGATGACTGCAATAGTGAAACACTAAGAACATAGCACAGTTGTGTACACTTACCATAAATGTAGATGTTCGAGTGTGTTCACTGTTGCAGTCCTGGTTACCCTCCCTCCAGCCCCCTGACTTCTCTTGGCTCTACCTCTCTTTCTTGTTTGGTGTAGTTAAGCTTTCTGGTTTATTTGCTTTTTGATGGGGGTTTACCTTGACATATAATTGCTTCCCATTCTGGGGGCACCTGACATCTGGGGCAAAAAAAAACTGATGTAATGATGTTGGCTGCATGTTTATACACCTGATGACCTGACATCCTGGAAGAGACAGCATGCGATGCAGGAACCCAAGACTCTGGTATTCAGGCCGGCTGAGGGCTACCTGCAGGCAGATGACCTACGTTATGTAAGTGTACACAACTGTACTTTTTGTGTATATGAGCCTTGTGTGTAGCTCTAAAGTAGCCCTTCAAATCGGGTAATCCTAAACCACCACCTTCTATTGGAAAGATCAGCTTATCCCACTTGACCCTTGCCCTCTTCCTCTCCCATATAAAATCTTTCAAGTCTTTTAGATGGAATCCATACTTTCTCCTCTGGTTGATTTAAAAATATCCTTACCTGTGTATAAAACCAAATGGACTGAAACATTTTCACTGCTTGTATCTTTTATTCCTATCCATAAACAAGAGATTTCTGTTTCTCAGGTTTTGCATTATCTTTTGTTTAGTCACTTCATATAAGCTACCATAAGAGTCCTTTTTAAACCATACTCCCGAATACTTAATTTTATTGTGTCGCCATAAATATTGCTGAAGCATTTCTTATGTGGGAACACAGTTTACAGCTATAGGCTTTGTTTCAGCTTCAGTAATTTTATATCCTGAAAGGACTGGAAAACTGTCAGAATTTTTGACACTGAGTTACCCTTTCCTGGTTTTGTCGGGCACAAAATGTCTTCAATAAAGCCAACTTTTCTTGATTACCATACCAATTAAATCCTTGAATTTCTGTGCTCCTTATTTTCTTTGCCAGTGACTCTAAATATAGCACAATTAAAAAGGAGAAGTGGACACCCCTGCATGGTTCCTTTGTTTAGAGACAACTTGAGAGAAACTCTCCCACATTAATTTTTGCCTCCAGTCCGTCAAGTGTCCTCCTAATTTAACCTTATTGCATCATGAAATACAAATGCTTCCATTGCCTCACTCTCAAAATTCCTGCTTACTCTGTGGAATGCTTTCTCTGCATCAAGACCCACCACCAACAGCCGTATTTTCTTACATTCTACTTCCATCTGGATCATCATTCTATTATTGTTGCCAAATGTTTGCCTCCCCTCCTCAAAACCCTGTTGATCCATATCTGTCCATTTTGGTAGCACTCTTGCCATTTGTTTAGTAATTTCTAGACACAAATAGTTTTATAATCATGGCTTAAATTTTAAATTGGCCTATGTGAAACTTGAATACTTACCATCTTTAGGTATTACAGCCACCACAGCTTTCTTCTAGGATGCTGGTGATTCTCAAACTTCTAAAGTACTGTTTGAATAACCTTCCAGATAATTATCACTTTCTTCCCTCCTGATGTATACATCACCATTTTTATCTAGTCTCCTCCTCCTTAACTGTTAAGTATGCCAGGGTTAGAAGTAGATGAGGCCCTACAATTAAGTCTTCCATAAATATTTCCATTTGTGCTTTTTCCTCAATTCCCACATTTCTCTGCTTTGTACAACGTTTCATAAAATTTCTGAAATATCTCTAATGCCGCTATGTGATATCTGGCTATTTTCTTCTAGGCTGCCCATGTTTGGCAACAACTCTTTCCACTTTCTGTTCCCCATGTTGAGCTAAATGTTTTTGTGCTCTGGAGTTATCAAAAAAAAAAATGTTGCTCAACAGCAGTCTTTCCAAATAATGCATGGGTGTTATGTAGACACTCCCTTATTTTCTCTGTAGCACTCTTCAATTGCACACACTCTTGTTTTGTGAGATTCTCCTTTATTTTGTCATATTTTAACCTTTGTCAGCACCTCTAAATGATTGTTAGTTAACCATATCTTTCTTTTATTTCTACCCTATTTTTAAACTCTAATTTTTAAACTCTAATTTCATTTTGTCCCACTCGCTAAGCTATACCTTCTGGAGAAGTTGTCTTCCTTAATAGCATTCAAAAAAAATTTCCCCATCCATTTGTTAAATTACTGTTTTTAACAGGTAGGTGGAGAAGCACCAATATAAGTCTCTCTACTTCATTACTGTGCATTTTTATCTTGGTTATTAGCGCATGATCTGAAAGTTATTGGATGTGTATCAAAGCTTTCAATTAAATGCACAAATTCCTGTGAAATATAATTTCTGTCTTAATTAGCCCATTTATTGTATCTTTGGGAATAATAGTCTATCCGAGTTTCTACTACTGAATTAATGTCTTCCACAGTAAATATTTTCATGATTATTTTTTTTTTTTTTTTTTTAGGTCCCCCAGATTCACTCTTACTGATGTTCTTCATCTCGCATTGCTGCAGTCCTTACTTATGGGTAGTCCGCTGTCCTCGGTCGGCCCGAATACCAAAGTATTAGGCTGGCGTCGGTCATGGCCTAGATCTGACATCAGAGCGTCAGGGTATAAAGGCGCATGATCGACGTCATATCCCCAGTCTTTTTTGCCGCATGGTCCGATGCAGAAGCAGCGTTGCAAGTGCCGTTCGGCGTTCTGAAATTTTTTTTGAGTTTCAGACCGATACCAAGTTGGGCTAAGTACCCGTTGGGAATATTTTGTTTTTCTTGCCTCAGTTACTTACCGGATGTCAGAAAAAGTGAATAATTGTATTTCTTGTGGGAAACAGATACCGCATAGGGATGACCACTCGCTTTGTATTCCTTGTTTGGGACCGGAGCACGACTTAGTCGGGTGTCGGTTTTGTGCTAGGTTTAATAAGCGCACTATAAAAAGGAGGTTAGATTGCGCTAGGTTAGTCTTTGGCATGAGGTGTAATTATAATATGCCGTCGGATGTTCCGACGCCTGCTTCTACTAAGAAGCGCAAAGACAAATTTTTAAAGCCTAGGCAGGATGATTCGTCGAACAGGTGGATCCGGCTGAAGTTTCTGTTGAGTCCCAGGGGGAAACTTTGATTTCACAAGATGTGGCCTCTCAGGAGGCAGGTCAGGCTGAAGGGGCCTCTCAGGTTACTATTCTCCCTTCTATGCCAAAGGTGGTTAGGCCTTCTGCTACTGTTTCTAAGGCTCCTTCTAAGGGCAGGTCTGTTTTGCCTTCCTCTGGTGTCAGTTCTGGTTCTTCAGGGTCTGTGCCTAAAAAGCACATGTTTAAAATGGCAGAGGATTTGATTACTTTAGAGGTTCTATTCCCCCTCCTGATAGGAGGCCCAGGATGGAGCCAGAGTTGGAAAGTTTGGAGCAGGCCTCAGATGATTCAGAGTCTTCTGCTGAAGACATTCAAGATTTCCCTCCTTATTCTGATTCTGATGCAGGGGATTCCACTCCTTCTGCTTCTCCTCCAGAGGATTTTTCATTTTCAGTAACTCTGCATTCCATGAGGGAGCATTTTAAGTGGGAGGAACAGGATTACTCTGATTCACGGAAGAGGCTTAGGGAGTTCTTGTTTTTACCACAGACCGGGTAGGTATTACAGGGTGCCTGAGGCTCATAAATATCTGTATAAGAGTCCTAGGGCGGACCCAGAAACTATTAGTCAGGGGCCTAAGGGTGTTAGAGCCTCTGTTGTTAAGAATCCGGTTCCTCTGGATAAGGAAGCTAGAGCTTTGGATAGATGGGGTAAGAAGGTGTATACCTCTTCTACTTTAGCAATGAGAGCTTTGAACTGCCAGTTTTATAGGTTGAAGTATCAGAATTTCCTCCTTTCTCAGCTAAGATCTAAAGTGGATGCTTTGGCAGAGGGCATAGAGTGTAAAGAATTGCAGGATTTAGTGCATGTTTTTGAACAGGTGGGTAAGCACTCTTTGCAATGTGGTTTTGATGCTTTACAGGCTTCTTCTAGGGTGGCTGCCACTAGTTCAGTTATTCGTAGGCGCCTGGCTTAAGGATCAGAATTTGTCTGAGCATGTTAAGTCTAGAATTCTGGATGCCCCTTTACAGTCTGAAGTTTTGTTTGGTCCTCCTGTGGAGTCAGTCTTAAAGAAAATGGAAGACAAGGCTAACTCTATGCAGACTGTTAAAGATTTTTTGCAGGTACAACCTCCAAAGTTTAGTAGAAATTGGCCTACTAAGGGGTGGGCGTACCTACTTCTGATTCTCAGTCTAGGGGTAGATCTAGGCTTGGTAGGGGCAGAGCTCAGAGTACCTTCAGGCCGAGACAATGGAGTTCGCCTGCTCAATCTGCTGGTGAGGGCAGGGGCTAGTCCTTTTCGTAAACAGGCCCAATGACCTGCATTTTCAGCTGCCAGATTCTTCTTGCCGGGCAGCTCCTTTGGGAGGAAAGTTGGCTCTTTTCAAGCAAAATTGGCATTTAGCCCAATGACCTGCATTTTCAGCTGCCAGATTCTTCTTGCCGGGCAGCTCCTTTGGGAGGAAAGTTGGCTCTTTTCAAGCAAAATTGGCATTTAGTCACCCAGGACAAATGGGTATTGGACATTATAAACCGAGGTTACAAGTTCTATTTCCACACCATGCCTCCTTTCAAAGGCATGCCAGACGTCCCTCCTCGGCAAAGGATAGAGGCTCACAGACAAATTTCTTTACTTCTTCAAAAAGGAGCTATACAGCCAGTTCCTCTGTCAGAAGTGGGCCTAAGATTTTATTCTCGCCTGTTTCTAGTTCCAAAGAAAGGGAACACGTGGAGACCAATTTTGGAGTTATCTATCCTCAACACTTACCTGGACATTCCAAAGTTCAAGATGCTGACTTTACAACAACTTTTACCTCTGTTGGGAAAAGATCACTGGATGGTTACTCTGGATCTCAGAGGCTTACCTTCATGTTCCTATCGGGCCCAGTTGCAGGAGGTACCTGCGTTCTCTGCATTGCCCTTTGGCTTATCTACTGCGCCCAGAGTGTTCACAAAGGTTCTGGCTCCAGTGATAGCATTTTTCAGACTAAGAGGAATACAGATTTATCCTTATTTGGACGACTGCCTGATTATTGCACAAGAAAAGGACGAACTTCTTCATCATCTACAGCATGTGATGGCAGTGTTAAGATGCCTAGGGTATTCTGTGAACGAAACAAAGTCCAGTCTAGTACCCTCTCAGGACATGTGTTTTCTGGGTGTGAGACTGAATACAGCTTCCCAGATGGCCTTTTTGACTCCGGACAAACAAAGAAGCCTTTCTCTTTATTTCCAGCAAATGTCTCTACGGTCCAGGCTGACTGCAAGGACAGTCCTTCAAGCCTTGGGGTTCATGGCATCTTGTATTCTGGTGTTTCCCAATGCCAAATTGCATATGAGGAAGCTTCAATGGTATCTCAAAAATGTGTGGACACAGCACTGCCAAGATCTAGACACTGTCATTCAGATAATACCTTGCATTCAGAAGGAGTTTTGTGGTGGGCTCAGGAATGTCACCTAAACAAGGGACTCTCTGTGACCCGGCCAGAGGCGAGTCAGATTCTAACGACAGATGCCTCGGACAAGGCTTGGGGAGCACACCTCAATGGAAAATGGGTGCAAAACACGTGGCCTGTCAAACTCCAACATTTGCATATCAACTTGAAGGAAATGTTAGCAGTCCAGTTTGCATTGATGGCTTTCAAAGTTTACTTCACCCAGGGCAGGTGTTGATTCGAACAGACAACACTACTGTCATGTGGTACATCAACAAGCAGGGGGGAACCCATTCTTACCCTCTTTGCAGGCAAGCGATGATTCTGTGGGAAACTGCTCTCAATCTACACCTCAATCTTCAGGCAAGGTTTCTACCAGGAGCACAGAACTCCTTAGCAGATGTATTGAGCAGACAAATAGTGGATCCTCACGAGTGGAAATTGGATTCTCATGTATTTCAACAGTTGACAGTGTTATGGGGAACTCCAGACATAGATCTGTTCGCTTCTCCACTAAATTACCAGTTGCCAAAGTTTTGCACAAAAATGTTTCATTACACAGCTTGGAAGGTGGACGCTCTATCATTCAGTTGGAACAATCTGCATGTATATGCCTTTCCACCTCTGCCTCTTCTTCCCAAGGTACTTTTGAAGGCCAGACAAGACAAGCCAACCATGATTTTGATAGCACCGGATTGGCCTCGACAACACTGGTACCCACTACTGAGGAGTTTAGTACGAGAACCTCCATGGCCTCTGCCTTTGATTCCGCACCTTTTGTCACAAGAGGACAGTCACTTCCTCAATGTCAAGATTCAGTCTCTGCATCTAACAGCCTGGCATATTCTGTTTTAGACTCTGGAAGGTCTCAGCTTCCACAACAAGTTTTGAATGTTATTTTGGAGGCCAGGAGGCCTAGTACCAGGAAAGTTTACGCGGATAAATGGAGGAGATTTTTTATTTGGAGCAAGGGAAAGGACCTTGATATCTCCAAACCTGATTTACGTGTTGCTCTTCAATATCTTACTGAGCTATTGGACAAGGGTTTGTCTTTCTCCTCAATAAAGGTTCATGCTGCAGCCATTTCTGCTCACTATGATTGTGACCCTCCTTTATTCTCTCATCCTTGGTTTAAGCAATTTCTTAGAGGGGCAAAGAATATAAGACCCCCACGTAGAGCTCCTACTCCTGCTTGGGATCTCAATTTTGTGTTGGAAAAACTTACTCTACAACCTTTTGAGCCTGCAGCTACTGCCGAGTTTGTCATGGAAAACTGCTTTTTTGTTGGCCATTACCTCTGCAAGAAGGGTTTCTGAATTACAGGCCCTCATGGCAGTGGAGCCTTTCCTGATTTTTCATAAGGATAGGGTATCTTTACGTACTAATCCTTCCTTTATGCCTAAAGTGGTTTCTAGTGTGGCCTTAAATCAAACTATTCATTTGCCTACTTTTTATGCAAACCCCCAAAATAAAGGGGAGAAACTTTTGCATACTTTGGATATTCACAGGCAGTTGCGTTTTTATTTGAGCAGAACCAAGGAGTTCAGACAGTCTCAGCAATTGTTTGATGTTCTTCATTCCACATTGCTGCAGTCCTAACTATTGGGTAGTCCGCTGTCCAGTCGGCCCGAATACCAAAGTATATGGCTGACGTCGGTCACGGCGCATTAGACTGACGTCAGTACGTCAGGGTACTAATGCGCATGACCGACGTCATATCCTCAGTCTTTTTTGCCGCATGGTCCGATGCAGAAGCAGTTTTTGCGAGTGCAGGTTGGCGTTCTGAAAGTTTCTGAAGTCAGAGTTTCAGACCGAATCAAAGTTGGCTAAGTACCCGTTGGGAATATTTTGTTTTTTCTTGCCTCAGTATTTAACCGGATGTCAGAAAAAGTGAATAACTGTATTTCTTGTGGGAAACAGATACCTCATAGGGATTACCATACTTTGTGTATACCTTGTTTAGGGCCTGAGCACGGCGTTGTTGGATGCCGCTCTTGTGCTAGATTTAACAAACGCACTATTAAGAGAAGGTTAGACTGTGCCAGGTTAGTGTTTGGGAAGCGTTGTAATTATAAAATGCCGTTGGATGCTCCGACGCCCGCTTCAGCCAAAAAGCGCAAGGACAAAGCAGGGAAGCCTAGAATGGAAGAACCGACAGTCCCGGACGTCGGTTCTTTAGAAGGCTCAGTGGAGCCGGAGGTTCTGCCAGGAGTTTCTTTGGAGTCTCAGGGAGAAACTTTACTGTTACAGGATGTGTCCACTCAGGAAGTAGGCCAGGCTGAAGGGGCTTCTCAGGTGGCTGTTTTTCCCTCTCTTCCTAAGGTGGTTAAGGCCTCGCCTTCTGTTTCTAAGGCTTCTTTAAGAGGCAGGCCTACTTTAGCTTCAGTGGGGGTTTCTCCGAGTGTTTCAGGGTCTTTGCCTAAGAAGCATATGCTAAAAATGGCAGAGGATTTGATTACAATGATTAGAGGTTCTATGCCCCCTCCTGATAAGAGGCCTAGGGTAGAACCTGAGTTTGAGAGTTTTGAGCAATGTTCGGAGGCTTCTGAGTCTTCGGCTGAAGACTTGCAGGAGTATCCTCCTTATTCTGATTCTGATGTGGATGATTCCACTCCTTCAGCTTCGCCTCCTGAGGATTTTTCTTTTTCAGAGACTCTGCATTCTGTGAGGGAGCATTTTAAATGGAAAGGTCAAGATTTCTCTGGTTGCAGGAAGAGGCTTGGAGAATTCTTGTTTTTACCCCAGCATAGGCCTTTAGCTATACCTCCTGTTCTGAATGTGGTAGAAGATGTTTTTGCAGAGGCTTCACTAAATCCTGATTCTTTGCCTCCTGCCCCAGTTAAACCGGATAGGTACTATAGGGTGCCTGACGCCCATAAGTATCTTTTTAAGAGTCCTAGGGCAGACCCAGAAACTGTTTCTCAGGGGCCTAAAGGTGTGAAGGCTTCTGTGGTTAAAAATCCTGTTCCTCCTGATAAAGAGGCAAGGGCTTTGGATAGATGGGGAAAGAAAGTGTACACTTCCTCCACTTTAGCCATGAGGGCGTTGAATTGTCAGTTTCATATGTTAAAATATCAGAATTATCTCCTTTCACAATTGAAGTCTAAGGTGGATGCTCTGGCTGCAGGTATTGAGTGTAAAGAGTTGCAGGATTTAGTTCATGTTTCTGAACAAGTGGGAAAGCATTCCTTGCAGTGTGGTTTTGATGCTGTGCAGGCCTCCTCGAGGGTGGCTGCCACTGGTTCTGTTCTTCGAGGCACGCCTGGTTGAGAGATCAGAACTTAGCTGAGCATGTTAAGACAAGGATTTTGGATGCTCCTTTACAGTCTGATGTGTTGTTTGGTTCGCCTGTGGAAGCAGTTTTAAAGAAAATGGAGGACAAGGCTAAGTCTATGCAAACTATTAAGGATTTTTTGCAGGTGCAGCCTCCGAAGTTTAGTAGAAATTGGCCTACTAAGGGGTGGACTTATCCTGCTTATGATTCCCAGTCTAGGGGTAGGTCTAGACGTGGTAGGGGCAGAGCTCAAGGTTCTTTTCGGCCTAGGACAGGGAGTTCACCTGCTCAGACTTCTGGTGAGGGCAGGGGTCCGTCCTTTCGTAAGCAGACCCAATGACCTGCCTTTTCAGCTGCCAGTACATTCTCGCCTGGCAGCACCTCTGGGAGGAAGGCTGTCTCTTTTCAAAGGAAATTGGGATTTAATTACCCAAGACAGATGGGTTCTGGATATCATTCACCACGGTTACAGGTTTTATTTCCATACCTTACCTCCTTTCAAAGGCATGCCAGACATTCCTCCTCTACAAAGAACAGAGGCTCACAAGCAAATTTCTCTGTTGCTCCAAATAGGGGCCATTCAGTCAGTTCCTGTGCCAGAAAGGGGTCTAGGATTTTATTCTCGCCTGTTCCTAGTACCAAAGAAGGGGAACACGTGGAGACCAATTTTGGATTTATCTATCCTCAACACTTATCTGGACATTCCCAAGTTCAAAATGTTGACGTTACAACAGCTTTTACCTCTGCTGGGCAAATATCACTGGATGGTAACTTTAGATCTCAAGGAAGCTTACCTTCATGTGCCTATAAGACTACGTTGCAGGAAGTATCTGCGTTTTCGAGCTGGAAATTCTCATTATCAGTTCTCTGCATTGCCCTTTGGCTTATCTACTGCCCAGAGTATTCACAAAGGTTCTGGCTCCAGTGATAGCTTACTTCAGGCTAAAAGGAATTCAAATCTATCCTTACTTGGACGACTGCCTGATTCTGGCTCAAGAAAAGGAAGACCTTTTACAGCATTTGGAATATGTCATAGCAGTGCTAAGATGCCTAGGGTATTCTGTGAACGAAATAAAGTCCAGTCTAGTACCCTCTCAAGACATGTGCTTTCTGGGTGTGAGACTGAATACAGCAGCCCAGATGGCCTTTTTAACCCCGGACAAACAGCAGAATCTTTCCAGTTACTTCCATCAACTATCTCTTCAGTCCGGGCTGACTGCAAGGACAGTCCTTCAAGCCTTAGGGTTCATGGCATCTTGTATTCTGGTGCTTCCCAATGCCAAACTGCATATGAGGAAGCTACAATGGTATCTCAAAAATCTATGGACACAGCACTGCCAGGATTTGGACACTGTCATTCAAATAATACCTTGCATTCAAAAGGAATTTTTGTGGTGGGCTCAGGAATGTCACCTAAACAAGGGACTCTCTGTGACCCGGCCAGAGGCGAGTCAGATTCTAACGACAGATGCCTCAGACATTGCTTGGGAGCTCATCTAAATGGAAAGTGGATACAAGACAAGTGGCCTGCCAGACTACAGCATCTACATATCAACATGAAAGAGATGTTAGCAGTCCAGTTTGCATTAATGGCTTTCAAGGAGTTACTTCTTCCAGGGCAGGTGTTGATTCTAACAGACAACACAACTGTCATGTGGTACATCAACAAACAAGGGGAACACATTCTTACCCATTGTGCAGACAAGCAATGATTTTATGGGAGACTGCGCTCAGCTTGCAACTAACTCTTCAGGCAAGGTTTCTGCCGGAGCACAGAACTCCTTAGCAGATGTGTTAAGCAGACAAATCATGGATCCCCACGAGTGGAAACTGGATCTTCATGTATTTCAAAATTGACAGTGTCATGGGAACTCCAGACATAGATCTGTTCGCTTCTCCACTAAACCACCAGCTGCCAAAGTTTTGCACAAAGGGATTTCATCACACAGCTTGGAAAGTGGATGCTCTTTCTTTCAGTTGGAAAAATCTTCATGTGTATGCTTTTCCACCTCTGCCTCTTCTCCCAAAGGTGCTTCTAAAGGTCAGACAAGACAAGCCAAGGATGATTTTAATAGCTCCAGATTGGCCTCGGCAGCACTGGTACCCATTACTGAGGAGTCTGGTAAGGAAGCCTCCATGGCCTTTACCCTTGATTCCACACCTGTTGTCTCAGAGGGACGGTCATCTGCTCAATGTCAAGCTTCACTCTCTTCATCTAACAGCCTGGCATATTCTGTTTTGAAAGACAGCAGGTCTCAACTTCCTCAACAAGTTTTAAATGTGATTATGGAAGCCAGAAGACCTAGTACAAGGAAAGTGTACAGAAAAATGGAAGAGATTTTTATTTTGGACTGCAGCAAAGAATTTGGAGATTTCTGAGCCTAATTTGAGTGTGGCTCTTCAATATCTTACTGAGTTATTGGACAAAGGTTTGTCTTTCTCTTCCATTAAGATTCATGCTGCAGCAATTTCAGCTCACTATGATTGTGACCCACCATTGTTTTCACATCCTTTGTTCAAGCAATTTCTTAGGGGGCAAAGAATATAAGACCCCAATGAGAGCTCCTACTCCTGCTTGGGATCTCAATTTTGTGTTGGAGAAACTTACTGTACAACCTTTTGAGCCTGCGGCTACTGCTGAACTGAAATACTTGTCATGGAAGACTGCTTTTTTGTTGGCCATTACTTCTGCAAGAAGTGTTTCTGAGTTGCAGGCCCTTATGGCGGTTGAGCCTTTTTTGATTTTTCATAAGGATAGGGTATCATTATGTACTAATCCTTCCTTTATGCCTGAGGTGGTTTCTAGTGTGGCTTTAAACCAAACTATTCATTTGCCTACTTTCTATGCAGATCCCCAAAATAAAGGGGAAAAGATTTTGCACACTTTAGATGTACACAGGCAATTGCGTTATTATTTAAGCAGAACTAAGGAATTCAGACAGTCTCAGCAGTTGTTTGTTTCTTTTGCTTTGAGTTCGCAGGGCAAGCCTGTGTCAAAACAAACTATTTCTAGGTGGATTGGGTTTTGCATTGCATTTTGTTATTCCCATCATGGTAAGGAGATTCCAGCTGGGATTAGGCCTCATTCCACTAGGGCTACTGCCACTTCAACAGCATTTCTAAGGGGGGTGGCAACTAAGGATATTCTGGAGGCAGCTACTTGGAGTTCAGTGCATACTTTTTCTAAGCATTACCACCTTCCTCTCTATTCTAAGTCTAGGGCTGGTTTTGCCACAGCTATTTTGCAAGGCATATTATCAGCTCCTGCTTCCTTATGATTTGCCAGCCTCCCTTACCTCTGCTTTGGGATTCTACCCAATAGTTAGGACTGCAGCAATGTGGAATGAAGAACATAGTACAGTTTTGTACCTACCATAAATGTAGATGTTCGAGGATCCACATTGCGGCAGTCCAATTCCTCCCTCCTTCCCCTCTGTGTTTAGGGGTGGTTGTGTAGGTGAGGTTATGTTCTGTTACCTTTGTATATATTGTATATATTTTGGTGCAGGTATGTTTGGTGTTTTTGGTTTTGGCCTTGTCTTTTTAGGGTCTTCTGACATCTGGGGCAAGAAAAGACTGAGGATATGACGTCGGTCATGCGCATTAGTACCCTGACGTACTGACGTCAGTCTAATGCGCCGTGACCGACGTCAGCCATATACTTTGGTATTCGGGCCGACTGGACAGCAGCGGACTACCCAATAGTTAGGACTGCAGCAATGTGGATCCTCGAACATCTACGTTTATGGTAGGTACAAAACTGTACTTTTCTTTTGCTTTGGGTTCACAGGGTAAACCTGTTTCAAAACAAACTATTTCTAAATGGATTGGGTTTTGTATTTCTTTCTGTTATTCCCATCATGGTAAGGAGATTCCTGCTGGAATCAGGCCTCATTCCACTAGGGCTACTGCTACTTCTACGGCCTTTCTAAGGGGAGTAGCTACAAAAGACATTTTGGAGGCAGCTTCTTGGAGTTCAGTGCATACCTTTTCTAAACATTACCACCTTCCTCTTTATTCTAAGTCAAGGGCTGGATTTGCCACTGCAATTTTACAGGGCATTTTAGCGGCCCCTAATGCTTTATGATTTTTACCATCCTCCCTTTCCCGTTGCTTTGGGATTCTACCCATAAGTAAGGACTGCAGCAATTTGAGATGAAGAACATAGTACAGTTTTGTACCTACCATAAATGTAGATGTTCGAAGATCCACATTGCTGCAGTCCAATTTACCCTCCCTCCTTCCCCACTGTAGTTTGACTTGGTGCTATGCTTTAGGTGATGGTGGTTGTTGGGCATGTTTTTGGGAGGTATTCTGTTTTTGGCTGTGGCCTTTCTGGTTTGGCCTTCTGACATCTGGGGCAAGAAAAGACTGAGGATATGACGTCGATCATGCGCCTTTATACCCTGAAGCTCTGATGTCAGATCTAGGCGCCCATGACCGACGTCAGCCTAATACTTTGGTATTCGGGCCGACCGAGGACAGCGGACTACCCATAAGTAAGGACTGCAGCAATGTGGATCTTCGAACATCTACATTTATGGTAGGTACAAAACTGTACTTTCTAAATAAAGTTCATTCACTACCTGTAGGTAATATTCCCTACTGAAAGCTGACTGACTTCTCAAAATTTTCTTAAACTCTACAATAGCAGTTTTGGTGAAATATAAATATGTGCCAGCATAATCTTCCTCCCTTGCTAGTAACCTCTTACTACCAAAAATCTACAGTTATCTTTTTCTTTTTTTTTCTTCTTCTACTATCACTATTGGAGGCTCTTGTAATAATTAGTGTATATACTCCCCTTTTTCTTAGCCCGTGATATTCTGCTGCATATCCATCATTCATTCTGAAATACTTTCTTTACCAAATTTACATGCTCACTTCTTTCCAAATGCGTCTCCTGTATCATTTCTATCTGCAGTATGCATTTCTTAATACATTTCAATATTCTTATCTTTTTGTCTGTGTCTATACCTGTAAAGCCATTTCCCGTTCCAAAATAGTATGGACAATGCAGCCATTATAAGTTATTCCCGCCTATTATTCAGGACTGCTTTTAAAATGTCTGTTTTTTCTAGTTTGTGTTTCCTGTACAGACTAATGTTTAGCAAGTGGATCCTTTTATTCAGTTCTCTGGTAATCTCCATTTAAACCTGTCACATTTTATAAGGATTTTTGTTTTAAAGAAAACTCTCAAACCAAACAAAAAAAAAAACACACACACACAAACCCATAACCTATTAACTTAAAACAAACGCACAAAAATGTACATCTTTAAATAATGAAGTTTAACCTTCCTGGCAGGAAGAGTAGTCCCAAATTGACAGCTACACTCAACTAAAATTAAAATTAAGGTTATCCATGCTAAGATGCATGTTAGTGTGTGCTCCTACTTAACACTAACTGCTATCTGTTCTTGCCTTTATTTCCCCCTCAGATTTGAAAACACTTGCATGCTTTCAGAAAGCATTAATGTTTTTTTAGCCTTACATGCTCTGACTTTTATTGCCTACAAGTCAGTTAGTCTCCGTGGAAATACAAGTGCAAAATGTACGGCTGCCCTCAGCTGCAGACTTCTCCACTCACAGTGAGCATTTATTTGCAAAGGAAAATTTTTCATTGCATGCATCCAGACAATCACCTGTGCAAAAGGAAGATAAAACATATAAACTCCTGCATATATCATAATCTGTGCACTTTTATACACCATCTCCCACCTCAGCAGCCCAAGACTGCAGTATAGGAACTTAAACATGCTTTTGTCCAGCATTTCTTTTTCTTGCATTGTAATGCCTACAAAGAAAAAAGACATTGTTTACTTTGGTATTTTTGTGGTTTACTGTATAACATGGAATTTGTATTGTGAAATATTTTATACAAATACTACTAAGAACAAAAATTGTTTTACTTTTTTTCCCCTTTAGAGCCCTTCCAAATATTAATTACATGGAGTTGGGTATACGCCTTTCGTTCCCCCTCAAGTTTAACAGTCAGCAAAAGTCCAGTCTTTCCACTTTTTCTTGTAAAGCCATTATTTCCCAAATATGGTTGATACTTTATAATCTCACATTTATTCACTTATTTCCGTCTTCCTGTTCATCTCCAGACTGTTTCAGTTCCAAGGTACTCGGATGATTCTTGTCATCTCCTGTGTTTGTGTCTCTCAAGCATTTTCATTTTGAACATTGGAAAAGGTTTCAGTTGTAAAGTCTCTCTGTCTCTCTGTCTCTCTGTCTCTCTGTCTCTCTGTCTCTCTGTCTCTCTGTCTCTCTGTCTCTCTGTCTCTCTGTCTCTCTGTCTCTCTGTCTCTCTGTCTCTCAACTTTATTATAAGATGAATGAAAAGCAGAATCCCTTTCTATTTGGTTTACATTCTGTTGGACAAACTTTTGTATTTTCTGCTTAACCTGTTCTGCATCATAAAATGACTTACCGTAAAATATTCTGAACTCAGTTGGATATAGCAGCTTGAATTTCACATCTGCCTCTCGACGTTCCTAGATTTGCTGGGATAAATTTTGCTTTTCTTCTGCCTGGTGAATAATCATTTTCCACAAATACACTATTATCTCCAATTTTTAATACTTTACCCTTCTGCCACAATTTTGTCAGGAATCAACTCTTTCTGCTGGTATGATTTCAACTTTACTAATACAGATCTTGGCTGCTTCTCACGGCCAGGTTTGGTGCATACACATGGTGTGCCTTTTCAGTTAACAAATCTGATGTGGAATAGCAGTCCTGTTGCTTATTTGTGCTTTTTATAAAATTAATAGTCTGTTCCTTCCAGTTTCTGTGGTGCTGCAGAAAATCTCGGGTTTTCCCTGCATGTTCTGTCTTCTAGCTCTACTATTTTTGGAAAATGTTTTTCTATAGTAGTTTCTCAGCCACCCTTTTCATTTCTGCCTCTGATTTTTGCAGTTTTATAGGTTCATCTGAATAGCTGTTTAAAGCTTCTTCCTCCCCCCCCCAGTCTTCTTGTTATTTCATTTGATATATTACTTCAGTATTTTGTTTGTTTTTAAATGGCTGAACACATTCGATTTAAGTTTTCCTCTAGATTACTGGAGCTGTGTCTTCCACCAAAGCAGGAGTTTGAACTGCTTTTAGGTGAACTGCTGCAGGATTTTTCCCAGTCAATGTTTTCTGTTCACCTTTTCTAGTTCATTTTCTTTCAGACTCGTATTGCTGGCATCCAAGCAATGTACCAGTAGCCAGTAACTGAAGCTAGTAAAATTCACAGAGTTAAAGACCCTTATCTCTTGTTTTTTCACACTGGAGAGCTGAAATGAAGCTGTTGATCACTGTGCAGCCATCTTTGGAACTAGGTAGAACGCTTCTATTCCTATGTTGCAGTATTCTAGTTGTGGGATTTCCTGCCCTCAGGCGACTCCTATGTCGACTCCTATACAAAAGCTTCTGCTTGGCTGTTGCAGTGTGCATGGGACGTCAGAGGTAAGGCCATAAACCAGGGCCCTTAAATGTGGCGTCTGCACGCACAATCCTCAGAACTTTTCAACCACAGACTACCTACGCATCGTATGATCACTCCTTCATAGACATCGCATCAATAAAGCTAAATAACCTGTTGGGTTTCTATTTTTCTTGTTTTGCTGATTTGTTATTGCTTAGGCTTGGTTGTTGTAGCCTTTAGCTGATGTCTGGTAAAAAGGTGCCAATGCGGGCACCAGATAACCCCATAAAGACAAGTATTAGATTTACGAATTCCTTCTTCCAGTTTTTTTTCTGTCAGGTGTTGCCGGCTTTTAGAATTGTACTGTCACAGTTCCTTCATAAAGTGGGTCCTGTCTGATTCCAACAATTACTAACCTGTATCCAGTGTGTAAGCATGCTTTCAAGAGTTGTGCATGATTGTGCAAATTGTGTCTAGGACCACTACTGCTGTTTTGAGGAGATATGTTTTGGGTATGTAAACATTTTTCTGATGAGGTAAAGGTCGAAGATTTTAAACTCTACTCTACTTAAGCAAGGAACATTTTTGGTCCTGCTGCTACTCTGGTTCTCAGTTTGACAGAGATGGATTTAATTCCAGGAGTTTCAAAGCTTTTCAAGCCATACATTACAAATCTTTAAAAAAGTCTGTTTTTGTGTTACAAATCTCTGCCATCTTCTAATATCAAATATGTAATAAAAAAGACAGGAGGAGAGTTTAAAAAAAAAAAAAAAATGGTTGGGGGGGGGGGGGGGTCTTTTTCCCTGCATCAACAAGCCTGTTCCTTAAGCTCTCAATCTTTCCCTTTGGCAACAGAATTTCAGGCTCTTGGGTACCAATACTGGTTCAGGAGGGTTACAGTTGGCACTGAATGAATACACTTGCTCCTTTCAGGGGACTGCCTCCCTATCGAACCAAACAATTTTTCCCTCCGGTTCTTCATAGGTTGGTACTAGGCTATCGGCCCTAGGGCCTGTACAAGCCTAACCATTTCTTCCCACACTGTTTTACTTCCCTGGACCCATGTCTGGCAGGGCGACTGACGTGATACCCGGGGTGAATTTCCTTTCTCCTATCCCATCGTCGAGGTTCCTTCTGAAGAGGGCCAAAGAGGCGCTCTGCTTGACATGTATGGGCAGTCTATTCCAGAGTGTGGGGAGTCTCTGCATCAGGAATCTATCCCTAATCAACACATGATTACCCTAGTCCTGTTACCAGTGCATCTAGACCAAAGGTAGGTAGGCTTCTACCCCAGAAT
Source organism: Protopterus annectens (assembly GCF_019279795.1). NCBI lineage: Eukaryota > Metazoa > Chordata > Ceratodontiformes > Protopteridae > Protopterus > Protopterus annectens. The sequence continues at coordinate 1,041,970,280 of NC_056745.1, read as the reverse complement.
GTTTTCTGGTTTCAAAGAACTAGCTTTCCTGAAAACGAGTTCTAGATCTTTTCTTTCTCAGCCAGTTTGTGAAAATACCAGAATTCAAAATCTTGATAGTCTGTTTTGGGCATTCAGAGTGAACCATGGTTGACAGTTTCTGAGGGGTCTAATGGGGTTCTGCAGTGTTTTTTTCAAGAAGTCGTTCCTACTGCAGTTGGTGAATGCCGTCCTGAGTCTGGGCCTTCTCAGGTTTCCTGGTCAGCTGTCCCTTTGAAGAAGAAACAGAAAACCATCACAAACCACGTTCCAACAAACCAATGACACCTTCTTCTTTTCAATAAATAAGTCTGTTTATTCCACAGCGAAGTAAAAAGCAGTAAATTCCACCATAAAATCTCATAGCGCCTTGGCCGTGACAGCCTTTACAGAGTAAAATACAAACTCACAGTAATTAATTTAAAAAGTAATTTATTTGAATTCTGTTTTAGCTTTAAGAAACTGTTATTCTGCCTAATTGGTATAATTAGTTAATTGCAATTGATTGTGTTATAAATAGGAATTACTGTGAGTTTGTATTTCATTCTGTAAAGGCTATCACGGCTGAGGCGCTAGGAGAAGGTGTCATTGGTTTGTTGGGACGTGGTTTGTGATATTCATCTTCAAGTGTGGTTTAAACTCCAGAAAACTAACCATGTCTCTTCTGCCTCTAGGAATCCACAAAGTGAGTGGCAAGCCTTTACTCAGGTTATTTAATGCTTTACTGTCATTGCGGCCTCCTCAATGGGTTTCAGTTCCTGCTCCTCCTTGGTCCGCCTCTTCCCCTAAAAGGCCCAGAGAATTCCATTCTTCTGAGGTGGATTCTGATGATGACTCCCTTGCTTATTCTGCCCAGATTCCTTCTCATTTAGATTATGGGTCTGAGGAGGAGGATTCTCATACTCTTGATAATCCCTCTGAGAAAATTTCCTTTGGGGACACTATCTCTAGGATGATTGACTGTAAGTGGGATTGTGCCCAGGTTTTGATTTCCATAAGAGATACTATGCGTTACTGCAAGTGGAATCTCCTAAACCTGTGGCCATTCCTCCTGTCTTGCCTGTTTTATTGAATGTTTTTTCACTGTCTCAAGCGCCGGATTCTCTACCCCCTCTTCCCAGGAAGTCTGGGTTTTACAGGGTGCCTGAGGATTGTTCCTTTTTGTTTAAATGTCCTGCTGCTGACCCCTCTGTGGTGTCTGTAGCCTCTGATAAGCCATCTCAATTGCTTCCCTCGTCCAAGTTGCTGCCTTCTGACAAGAACAGTAGGACCATGGATAGACTGGGTAAGAAAGTTTATACTTTACCCTGGCTTTTAGGGCTATTAATTATCAGACCCGTATGTCTTGGCTCTTTTTTTTTCTCAGGCCTGTCAGGTTCTTTCTGATCTTCCAAACTCAGAGTAAATCTTCTGCTCTTTCCTTCCTTGGGACTTCCTCTCAGGTTGTTTGTCATTCTATCAAGTGTTGTTATGATGCTGCAGATGCTTCTTCAAGGGCTCCTGCTTCTGGCTCTGCTCTGAGGAGATATTCCTGGCTCCAGCTTCAACCTTTGCTAGATGATATTAAAGCTAAGTTGCTGGATGCTCCTCTGAATGATGCCCTTCTGTTTGGTGAAGCAGCCGCTGGTTTATTTAAGTCTCTTTAGGACAAAGGGAAGGCTTTACAGGAGCTTAAGCATGTTTTTTTCTCCTGTGCCTAAATTTCAACGGAACTACCCTTCTAAGCCAGCCTTTGTTCGTAGGCAATCTCACCCTCCTTCTAAAGGTAAAACGGGTAGTAAATGGACTCCTTCTGCTAAAGCCACTCGGACTGCAGGAATGCCTTCCTTTCCTGACGAACCAGGTACTGTCTAACTATCCACCCATTCCCAGCCACATTCCGCTGTCTCTTTTTGCTTTTCTCTTGCTCTTCCTATTTGGTTCTGGATCACCCAGGATCCTTGGGTTTTGTCAATCATTAGTCAAGGCTACTTCATGGTCTAAATTTCCCATCCTCCTTTTATGGGCATTCCTCAGCCTTCTCAGGAGCATCTTCCTTTTTCCCAGAGGTACTTTGAGATCTCTTTTCTCAGGATACTATTCAAGAAGTGCCCGTGTCCCAAAGAGGGAAAGAGTTTTATTCCAGAATGTTTGTAATGATAAGAAAAGAAGGTACTTGGAGACCTAATCTAGACTTCTCCCATTTGAATACCTTTCTGAGGGTGCCTTCCTTTCAGATGTTGTCCCTAGAGTCCCTTTTTCCAGTTGCCCCCTCAGGCCTTTCTGGTCTCTGGACCTCAAGGATGCCTATCTCCATATTCCGATCCATCCTCTTTTTTCAGGAGATTTTTGTTTCTCTGCTTCCTGGCATTTTCAGTTCTGTGCTTTGGCCTTTGACTTTTCTACTTCCCCAAGGGTGTTCACCAAATGCCTCTCTTCTGTGATTGCTTTTTGCAGGCTTAAAGGGATCCAAATCTTTCCTTATTTGGATGACTTGCTGATTTGGGCGTCTTCTCCAGAGGTCCTTTTGCAAAATCTTCATTTTACCACTTCTCTTCTTCAGAGCCTGGGGTTCACAATAAATTTTAAGTCTTCCCTGACTCCTTCTCAAGATCATGTCTTTCTGGGTTGCAGGTTTCAAACTGTGCCAGTGCTGGCATCCCTACCTCCTCCAAAGGCATTAACTCTCATTTCTTTCTTTCAAACTCTTCTTCCCCCTGGCCTCCATTTCAGCCAGGTAGTTTGAGAGCTTTGGGTTTCATGGCTTCCACCATTCCGATGCTTCCTCTGACCAGGCTCCACATGAGGAAGTTCCAGTGGTTTCTGAAGTCAGTGTGACTTCAGCATGCGCATCCTCTAGACTTTCCTGTTCCTCTTCTCCCGTGTCTGAAGGTCTAATTTCTGTGGTGGATTCAGCAGTTGTCCCTGAATCCAGGGATCCCGTTTCAGACTCCGCTTCCCCCTCAGGATCTGTGCAGACACTTCAGATGTAGGATGGGGAGCAATGTTTGGCTCTCTGAAGGTTCAGGGAGTGTGGTCTTCTCGTCAGCGGAAGGAGCACATCAGCATCAAAAGAGACTGGTTCATAGGTGTGTACTAGGTTAATGGCCCTGGGATCTTTACAAGCCTAGCCATAGGATTACCCAGGCATCGTGCCACCCAACCTTCGTTCCCAGTGCCTCTGAGTAGAGGCACTGGAGTTATCCCCAGGGTGAATTTTCCATTTCCCATCCTCTCTCCAAGCTTCCTCTTGAAGAGGGTTAGTGAGGTGCTCTGCTTGACATGTAAGGGAAGTCTATTCCATAGCATGGACAGTCTCTGGGTTCTGAACCTGTCCCTCCAGCACGTTCTGTTAATTGTGGTAATAAGGTTGAGGTCTCTGGAGCATGTGGTGCAGAGGGACTGGGATTTCTTTAGCTGTAACATTTCTAATAGAGCTGGGTCAGACATGGCTTTGTAAGTCAAGCAGAGATCACCTCTTGAGTAGGCAGTATGAGACAAAAAGTTTTTTGAGTCTGTCCATATAGGACAAGTAAGGTCTAGGATCCTCTTTGTGAGGTACTTTTGTGGCCTCTCCAGTTGTTGCAGGTGTCTAGTGAAGTAAATGCCAAATGGGGCATTGTACTCTATGAATGGCCTAATGAGGGAAGAGTAGAGGGAGACAATGACCTCTTTCTTCCTGGATGCAAAACCCTTGATAATGAGATGTTGCCACATAGAAGGGCTTTCTGACCACAGTGGCAATGTGGTGATCAAAAGAGAGGTTGCTGTTCACTTGTGTTCCCAGATCTCTTATAACGCCTTGTGTGTTGAGTGGACTACCATCGATGTAATTCAAGGGAACTGGGTTTTTCCCAAAGGGGATGACTACGCATTTTTTGGCATTGAGCTTAAGACCATGATTATGAGACCAGTTGTTGGTCTCAGAGGCCATTCTGTAGGATGTCAACATCACTTAGGGAGTTAATAATGGCACCCAACGTGCAATCGTCTGAACTTTGTCAGCCAGAGTCCCTTCGTGTTGGACTGGACTTCAGAGAAGTAGATACCAAACAGGAGAGGACCCAGGACCGAACCCTGTGGGACTCCACTCGTGACTAGTCGTCAGTCTGACTTGGAGTCAGAGTCAGCTACTTTTACACTGTGGGGTCTTTCTCTGTGAGCCAGTTTGCAACCCACCTAATGATAATAGGGGTTGATGCCTAGCTTAATTTTTCTATGATTCTTGAGTGGGGATTGGTATCAAAGGCCTTGGCCGGATCAAGGTAGGCTGTATGAACCACCTTGCCTTCATCCACAACTCTGGTGACTTGAATCAAAGAAGTCGACCAAGTTGAGTAGACATGATCTGCCCTTCACAAAACCAAGCTGTGTGGGATCCAGAGTTTGGAGATTCCCTATATCCTTGTTTATTAGTTCCAAGATGATGTGTTCCTTAGCTTTGCATATCAGACTTGTTAGACTAGTGGGGTGATAGTTCCCAGGGTCTGTAGTCGCTGCTCCTGTGTGGAGAGGGATGACTGTAGCAGTGTGCCATTCGGGAGGGACAAAGCCTGAGGTGATGCTGTGATTAAACGGGGTACACAGGTGAGGTGCTAGTTCACTGTGTAGTTCATGTAGAACACAGCCAGGGATATTGTCAGGTTCATAGAAGCTGTATTCTTAGCCTTGGACAGTGCTGCTTTAACCTATGCAGCAGTAATACTGGGTACCTGGCAATCTACTGGTATTGTGATTGGTCCTTTTTTTGGGGGGAGGGGGGGTCAAGTTGGCACTGAATCTGTCGGCCAGTATATTGGCAATATCTGTTGGCTCTGTATAGGAGGTACCATTGTGCAGTAGCTCGAGAAAATCTGGGTATTGCCATGGAGATTCTTTACATTAACTATAGAAGGCCTTGTGGTTGACTTTACTATTTGCTGCAATTCTGTTTTCATAGCTGGCGTTAGAGGATTTGATGAGGGATCTCAACTTTTTGTTGAGGCTCATAAGGGAGTTTTTCTAGTCTTGGCACTTCACTTTATTTCCGCATCTGTTTCATCCTCCAGTTGTAGAGCATATAGCAGGGGCCACCAGATTGGCTTACTTTTTTTGGAGGATAGTGTCTTTGTTCTATTGGGTATGGTGAGATCCATGCGTTTGTGTACGTGTTCGTACAGTGCATTGATGTATGATTCGGCAGTCACACAACTATTCTCCATTTGCATGGGTGCAGTGAAGTTGGCCACCTCTGTTTTTAAGAGCCCAAAGTTAGCTTTGGAGAAGTTTTTCATGGTGGTTACCTTTGCAGGGTGTGGGAGGGAAGTGGATTTCCAAGGTGATTAGTTTGTGGTCTGATCTAACCAGGGAGGAGTTGACTATTTGTGTAGAGCAATGGTTGCCCGTATTAGTAATGACCAGGTCAAGGATGTTGCTACCTCTAGTGGTGGTAAGAATGAGTTGGTCCAGGGCATTGGAATTAATTAATTCCAGGAAATGTTGGGCAAGTGTATTGGTACATGAGTAGTTTTCCCAGTTAATGGAGGGGTAGTTGAAGTTGCCCAGTATGAGAGTGTTAGATTGGACCCCAATATTCTCCAGGATGCTTAGGAACGTGGAGTGAAAGTCTTGGGACATGGTTGGAGACCTATAGCAGGCTTCAACCTGAATCGCTGTTTTACCCAATGTTAGCTGTACCTGAAGTATATCTGTTATGTTGGGCTACCAGTCTGGAGGTGTGCGCGTCCTTTATAAATATGGAAACACCACTGCCTTTAGAGCTTTGGTCCAAGTTCTGTGACTGAAAGGCGTGGAATGAATTGTAGCCTGGTGGTGCAGAGGTGCTTTCTGTTGCCTTGAACCAGGTCTATGTTACAGCACAAATGTCAATGTTCTCCATTTTAAGCAGTACTTCGAGCGAGTGCATTTTGAGATTTGGACTTCTAACGTTGAGTAGCATGACCCACCGATTGCATTTGTTTATAGTTGTTATGGTGGTAATTTGGTCTTTGGAACACTGCCTAAAAAAGGCACTATAGGGGTGGCAAAAAGGCACTATAGGGGTGACAGATGCAGGCCATCTCTGGCAAAGCATCGAGGTCCATCAATCCATGTCATCCGAGGCAGACAGATACTGGATCCCCTTAAAATGAAACCAGAAACTAAGCCAATTGTTGAAATCATTTTCTGCTTGTACTGTGGTATCCTTCTGGATGATGGTAGGATGCCGCTCAGAGCTAGAGTCATACCTGGCTGGGCTACATAATCCGAGAGCTGCTCTGTCTCTCTTTTTTATGTAGTCCAGGGAGGTACATCTCGGGTCATTCACACCCACATGTACAATGACAGTCCTATTTGTACCTGTTGAGGGACCTGAGTGCGTGTGTTATATTGCGGATCCTGGCTCCTGACAGGCAGCTGACTGTTACTTTCTCCTTATTCAACCTATTGAGTGGGACATCGATGTGCCTCACTATCAAGGCACCTGTGGCTTCCAATTTGGATATAAAAGTACATCTCTCAGAAGACTGTGTTGGGAGGTAAGAGGAGAGGGTTGTCTGTGTACATGAGGCAGTTGCTACATTGCCTCAGCATGCCCACGTTCACCAGGTTAATAGGAGAAAGCACAGGGAACTAACCTTTTAGACATGCCTGGGCGGGTGGGGATTTATAATAACTAGAGCCGTTTCCTTGTAGAACGTTTAGTGCTGGTAGCACTTTTGTGTGCTACAATAATTGCTATAAGAAATCTGGTAAAGTGCTAGACTAATAAGCTAGTAAAAGTGCAGGAGAGGTGAGAACTAGCAGATCTAAGGGAAAAATTGAAGAGCAGACTTTGGCACTGCTCAAGCTTGCAAACAGTCCTGGAATATAGCAAGTCTGTATCTGGACTAGACTAGTTACAGGAGGGTCTATGTTAAATCATCAAACGCTTAAAAAAGCGAACAATTTTATCAAACCCATGTAAGCGAAAGCTTACAATCTCGAAAGCTTAGAACAGAGATTTTTTTTCCAAGGGAAAAAAATCATTGTTCCACAAAAACGAAAAAAAATTTAAAACATTACATAAAGAAGGGTGCTGTGCCCACCCCCCTACTTAAATATACCAACTCTGAGGTCACACTAGTGTCATGAAAATGGCAAAATAATGGAAGCGGGCAAGCGATTTCTTTCCCAAGGATAGAATTCGCTTGTATGCCGTTTCGCTATTTTGTCTTTTCGTGCTTTTAGGTTTGATTAAGAAGCATTTGAAAGAATGTGTCTTCAATCATTTTAATAGGAACCTTTACAGGAAAGGTGGGAAATGAGCAAACGCGGGCTTTTAAACCAGAAAGTTGAAAGAGATGGAAAAACTGCCCAAATGGCCAATGAACTGCAATTTCAGGGCCAGAAACCACTCCTCTTGTGCTAGATAGGCTACCTAGTGCTTACTACTCCCACTGATAAGCTAGAAGGCTTCCCTCCAACACAGAAAGGCTTGGGGGGCTGTGAAGCTTACAGTCTTGGTTACAGCAAATCTGTATCTGGACTAGATTCTTCTGCTGGCTCTTCAAGCCTTTCATCCTCTCTTCTATGCCAGGCCTCTCAAGGTATTCACGGACAATACCACAGTCATGTGGTATATCAATAAACAGGGTACGAGATCCTACCACCGTTGCCGGGTGGCACTTCTGGTATGGGATCTGGTCATCCAATATTGTGGGACTCTTCAGGCAGTTTACATTCCTTCAGATAGAAACATTGTGGCAGACTATATCTGAGCAGGTCCTTCACTCAATCCCACGAATGGATGCTTCACAGGGATGTGTTTCTGGACGTTGTTCACCAGTGGGGTACACCTCAAGTAGATCTGTTTGCCTCCCCTTTGAACAAACAACTTCCACTGTTTTATGCCAGAGTCTCAGGTCCTGTGGTCTAGGAGGTGGTTGCCCTCTCATTTTCTTGGAAGGGGATGTTTCTTTATGCATTCCCTCCCCTTCCTTTCATTCCGAGAGTTCTGTTCAAGATTCAATGGAATGCTCCCAAAATCTTGTTGGTGACTCCCTTTTGGCTTCGACAGCACTGGTTCCCTCTACCTCTGCTTCTCGCAAGGGGCAATCACAAGTTACCTCGCAGGGTGGATTTCCTCGCACAAGACGAGGGGTGTCTCATCCATCCCCACCTGTCCACACTTCAGCTGACATTGTGGGCGATAGGTATATGTGAGGAATCAAACCCTTTTTTCTGAGGACGTGCTGCAGGTCTTGCAGGAGGCCAGGAAACCTACTACTAGGAAATCCTACATGGAAGAGGTTTTCTTTTTGGTGTCTTGTTTCTTGGACCCACTTTCTGTGGATGTTCCTTTTGGTTCTTTATTTGTGTGTTGCTCAATGCTGGTTTGGCCTTTGTAAGGCCCACTTATCAGCTCTTTCTGCTTGTCTGCCTTTAACTCCCCAGTTGGCTTCTAGATTTGAGGCTCAGCATTTTCTTAAAGGCATCTTTAATATTGGACCCTCCCAGGAAGCCTGTTCCTCCTTCCTGGGATCTTTAATTTTGTTCTGGAAAAATTGACTTGGGCTCCTTTTCAGCCTTCTGTTTCAGCTTCCTTGCAACATTGTTCTTGGAAGACTGTTCTTTTGTTGCCTCTTACTTCTGCCAGATGGGTGTCTTAGTTGCAAGCCCTTATGGCTTGTCCATCTTTTTTGATATTTCATGAGGACAGGGTGTCCTTGCATACTTAATCCTTCTTTTATGCCCAAGGTGGTTAATAAGTTGTTACTTAATTTGCCTACCTTCTTTCAGTTTCTGTTGACAGTGAGATGGTGCTGCATATCTTAGATGGGCATAGACGGCTCAGATTTTATTTGGATAAAACTAAAGCTTTCACGAAGTCTGACCAATTTGTTTCCTTTCATCCAAGTTCTTTGGGTTTTGCTATTTCCAAGCAAACTATTTCCACTTGGATTTCAAAGGCAGTTTCTTTCTTTTTGTTACACTTTTCATGGAGAGAGACTTCCTCCTTCTATTGAGTCTCATTCCACTAGAGCTGTGGCTTCTTCTGGTGTTTTTTCAAAGGCTTGGATGCTAATTCTATTCTAGAAGTTGCTACCTGGACTTCTGTGCATACCTTTACCAAACATTACCAGTTGGATGGTATCTCCAAAGCTATGGCTGGTTCTGGTGCTGCCATTCTTCATGGTTTCTTGGAGGGCTTTGCCGCTTCCTCCTCCCAGGTTATTCTTGAGTTTTTGCACTCTCCCATTAGTAAGGAATACTGCAGCGGTGAATGTAAGGACATAGTGCAGTTGTGTAAAATCTTACCATAACGGTAGAGGTCCTTATCTTCAACGCTGCAGTATTCACTCCCTCACTCCATCCCCTTGGTCTTTTTCCCTTCCTGGCTGTGCAGATTCTCCTTGAACTGTTGCTCCTACTGGGGCAATCTGTTCTGAGGATGGTACGCCTGAATGTCACCTTTATGCCCTACCTTATGCAAGGAGTACGCAGATGACGTTCAGCATACCTTAACGTAATGGAAATCTTTTGTAAACTGACTGGAGGGAGGTCTTCACGGCAGGGAATCCCATTAATAAGGAATACTGCAGCGGGGAAGGACAAGGACATCTTCTGTTATGGTAAGATTTTACATAACTGTACTTTCTTGTTTTTAAACATCTTTATTAAATTATCATTTAAGACTCAAGCACATAGAGATTAATAGAAAAGAAAACCATGTTAACATTCATGTTCCTGCATTATACATTCTGTGTTATGTAACATTTGAGGGAATAATAATGGTCAATATAAATTGCTCAATTACTTTCTTTCCTTAAACCTCACTCCTCTTCCTCAACATTGTTCTGCATGCATTTGTCCCCACAAATTCCACTTATTTGTAGTATGCTCCCCTCCTTTCTAAAGATCCCACCTCTAGTGCTTATCTTCTTTAAACCAACTGCAACTTAAGTACCGACTGTTGTATAGTTAGATTTTCCATGCTCTAGTACCCAAAGATTTGCATTAAACTTGGTAAGGTTTTGTGTACAAGCAGTTCATATCCTCTGTCCCAACTCAAAATAATTCCTTAGCTGCAGCCATTTGCTGTCCCAACATTTCAGGCAGTGTATTCTGCAGAGACTTTTAAAAATTTGCCAACGCGCTACACTCTCAAAAAACACATTCACGGTTAGCTCTCTTTTCCATCACCCTTCCAGCATTTGCTTTCTACCCAAGGAAAATTTTTTTCAAGATATGCCTGGGGATTAAAAATACCTCTATGAACACATCCAAGGAAAAATCCTAAACCTTCTTGGCTTTGCTATATACCTGAAAACCATACAGATGTCCTCTCGTTGTTCATTTCTAAACTGTCTTTCCAATCTCCTAATCTCCTCTTAACCACCACTTATTCTTATAGTCATTATGCAATATTTTGTATGCCATAGTAATTATCCCTCTGTTAACAGCAGCTTCTATTCTAGACTAACAACTCTTATCAGCGGTGGTCATTCACTTAGCATTCTCCTTTCCTTTTCTTTTTGTCTATATTCTTCATCAGTTGCTGGTAAGGAAAGCAGTCTCTATCCTGCAGTCCAGATTTCTGCTTGGCATCATCCTTTTTCTGTTACCTTTCCCTCTAGTTATTTGCTACAATACATTGGCTCATTTGCCAGTTTGTTCAGTAAATTCAAGTCCCCTTTTACCCATTTTCTGTACCCCTGTTTGCAGTCGTCCTTGTGTTGGCTTAGATGTCCTTCAAGAATGCAACTGCAGTCCTTACATATGGGTTGTCCTGCCTCAGGCAGCCCTTCGGTCGGCCGGATTCCAAAGTCTGGGTCCAGCGTCGCCTGATGTCGCCTCTTCCCCGACGTCAGAGCGTCTGGGGTATAAAAGCATCAGACGACGTCATCTTCTTCAGTCTTTCTTGCCGTGCGGTGCCCGTAGCAGAAGCAGTTCGCAAGTGCCGGTCGGTCAGCTCCTGTATTTTCAGTTACTGAAGTCATCAAAAAGATAAGTACCTCGTTGGGGATCCTTTTCTTGCCTAGCCGATGTCAGATAAAACTGCAAAAGTTAATAACTGTTTGTTTTGTGGTAAACAAATACCTCATAAGGACTTCCATTCGTATTGCCCTCCCTGCCTTGGCCCAGACCACGCCGTCTCGGCCTGTGCTGCCTGTGCTTGCTTCAATAAGCGTACACTCAGGCGCCGGGCAGAATTTGCTGAAGAATTTTTTGGGGAAAATTACTCCTATATCAGGCCGTCGGAACTACCGACAACACATTTCCAAAAAACGGAAGGACCGGGACCAACATTCTCGGCCCGCGACTTCCATCGACACCACGCCAAAACCTACCGCGAGTGCATCGGTCTCTTCGGAGGCGGCAATTCAACCGCTCCAGACCGGCGACACCGCTTTACCGCACACTTCGGTTCCCGAGGCTTCCTCGGTGCCGGTTGTTGATTTTCCTCCTGAAACCGAAGCCCAAGATTTGCCCGACACCATACCGGTGGACAAAGTTACTCCTGCACGTGGGGCAGCTAGGCCTCCGGTGTTTATGTCCATCAAGGCCTATACACGTGCTAAGGCTGCCAGCCAGGCTAAGTCTCACCCTCCTAAATCTTTTTCCCAGGGTCCCACTACAGATAAACAGATCATGACTTTAGCTGCAGATCTAATTTCTTTAATCGGAGGCTCTCGGGCTCATCCAGACAGAGGTTCTCAGCCACCGGCAGACAAAAGGCCGAGGGTTGAGCAGACAGATACCTTTTCCTCAGATGAAGCCTCTGGTGATTCAGGCCATTCAGATTACCAGGAAGAATCCTTCCAGGCCTACGAGGATTCTGATGCTGATGAATCTATTCCCTCTGCCTCTCCTCCTGAAGATATTTCTTTCGGGGAAATACTCCACTCCATGAGAGAGCACTTTCAGTGGCAGGGCCAGAATTTCTCCAACTCCAGAAAAAGACTTCGTACTTTCCTTAAGTTACCCCAGCACAGGCCTTTAGCTATTCCTCCAGTGTTAGATGTATTGGATGATGTGTACTCAGACTAGAGTACTTCTCCTGATTCTCTCCCTCCTGCTCCTGTCAAGCCAGACAGATATTACAGGGTTCCTGAAACTCATAAGCATCTCTTTAAGGCCCATTCTGTTGATCTAGAAACTATTTCCCAGGGGCCCAAAGGAGTGGCCACTTCCACGGCCAAAAATCCTTTGCCCGCAGACAGGGAATCTAGGTCCCTGGAGAGGTGGGGCAAAAAAGTTTATACCTCTACCACCCTCGCCATGAGGCCTCTTAACTGTCTTTTTCATATGTTTCAGTATCAGGATTTCTTGATGGATGATTTGCAGAAAAAGTTAGCCTCTCCTGAGCCTTTAGATAGAAAGGCCTTGCAGGATTTGGTTCATAATACTCAGCAGGTTAGCAATCATTTTCTTCAGTGTGGTTATGATGCATTGGAAGCTTCATGTAGGGCAGCTATGACAGGGGCCGTCATACGTAGGCATGCTTGGTTGAAAGAACAGGCATTGCCAGATCATGTTAAAGTAAAGCTTCTCGATGCACCTCTGGAAAAACACAAGCTATTTGGTGCTAATGCTCAGGATGTGTTGAAATCAATTGAGGAAAAGGCTAAATCAGTACAGACAGTCAAAGAATTCCTCCAGGTTCAGCAGGAATTGGCCTTCGAAGAATTGGTCCTTTCCAAACACTGACAAGTTCCAAAGGGAAAAAAACAGGCGTGCTCGAGGTAGAGGTCAATACCGAGGCTCCTACAGGGGCCGCCAATGGCAACCGACTAATCAAGAGAAGTGGTGCAGGGGCTTCTACTGCTCCAGAGGGACAATCACAATGACTTGACTTTGACACCACCGACCAAGGCTCAAAGGGAAGCACCTTTAGGCGGAAAATTATCCTTATTTTCAAAAAATTGGCACGTTTTAACAAAGGACAAATGGATTCTGGACATAATAGACAAAGGTTACAGGTTCCACTTCCATACCTTACCAACAAGACAAGGCATGCCAAACCTGCCACAAAATCAAAGGGCAGAGGCACTCGTACAAGTTTCAAAGTTGCTAAACATCAAAGCAATACAAAAGGTTCCTCCTCAGGAACAAGGCCAGGGATTCTACTCAGGACTGTTCCTTGTTCCAAGAAAAGAAAAGCAATGGAGACCTATACTAGACTTGTCCGCTCTAAACACTTTTTCCTCATTGTGCCAAAATTCAAAATGCTGACGTTACAGCAACTTCTTCCCATGCTGGGCAAGGGGTCTTGGCTGGTTACTCTGGACCTCAAGGAGGCATACCTGCATGTCCCAATCAGACACAGTTGCAGAAGATACCTCAGATTTCTTGCAGGGTCAGAGCATTATCAATCATCAGCATTGCCTTTTGGCTTATCTACTGCGCCCAGAGTATTCACGAAATGCCTGGCATCAGTAATTGCACACTGCAGACTCCAGGGGATACAAATATACCCATACCTGGACGACTGCCTTATACAAGCGGACAGCAAGCACGCCTTGATAAACTTGAACTATGTCATTCGCTTACTACAGGCTTTGGGATACACAGTCAACATTCAAAAATCAAGACTACTGCCATCCCAACAAATAATTTTTCTAGGAGCCAAACTGGACACAAACTCACAAATGGCTTTCCTCACAGAAGTAAAACAAGAACAATTACCAGATTACTTCAAAAGCCTAGCAAAGCACACCCAGATGACTGCAAGGAAAATCCTGCAGGCCCTGGGTTTCATGGCATCTTGCATTCTTCTGATTCCACTGGCAAGACTACACATGAGAACTGCAATGGTACCTAAAAAGTTTATGGTCTCAACACAGCCACAACTTGGAAGCAATTATTCCACTCCTTCCATGTTTACAAAAGGAATTTTTGTGGTGGGCACAAGCCAGTTAAACAAAGGCATGTCTTTCAACAAACCTCAAACAAGCCAAACCATTACAACAGATGCCTCAGATCATGGATGGGGGGTGCACATGGAGGGAAGATGCATTCAAGGGCAATGGGCACCCCGGGAAGTGCATCTACACATCAGTCAAAAAGAGATGTTGGCAGTGATCCATGCTATCGAGGCCTTTGGAAAATTTCTTCAACAAGGTCAACTGCTAATAAAGACAGACAACACCACTGTTATGTGGCACATAAACAGGGAGGCACTCATTCGTACCCACTCTGCAGGCTAACAATGACTCTTTGGGAAAAGTCCCTGAAGCTGAACATACAGTTGCAATCCCAGTTTGTTCCGGGCAAGGACAATGTTCTGGCGGACAGTCTAAGCAGAAACATCTTGGACCCGCACGAGTGGATGTTGCATCCAGACATTTTTTCACAAATAACTCATGCATGGGGGAGGCCGGACATAGATCTCTTTGCCTCACACCTCAATCATCATTTGAAGAAGTTCTGCTCGAGGACACACCATCCTCAAGCCTGGAGAATGGATGCTCTCTCCTTCAGCTGGGACTCTCTACCAATCTATGCATTCCCACCTCTACCATTGATGACCAAGGTGTTACTGAAGATCAAAGCAGAACAACCGAAAGGCATTTTGATAGCTCCAGATTGGCCAAGACAGCAACGGTATCCATTACTAAGGAGCATAACTCGCACCAAGCCGTGGCCTCTGCCTCTCCCAGAAAGTTCAAGAGATCTTATTGGAAGCACGCAGACCTTCCACCAGAAAAACTTACTCAGCCAAATGGAAGAGATTCAACATCTGGAATGCCAACAAGGGTCAGGATGCATCAGTAATGAGCATCCCACAGATACTAGAATACTTGGCAGAAATGTTGCATAATGGCCTTTCATATTCTTCTATAAAAATACACGCTTCAGCAATTTCAGCAAAATACAACAGTGATCCACCTGTGTTTTCACATCCTTTGCTAAGACAGTTTCTAAGGGATAAAGAATATCAAACCTCCCAGAAAACCACCAGTACCTGCATGGGACCTTAACTTCGTGTTGGAAAAATTAACTCTTCCTCCTTTTGAGCCAGCAGCATCTTCAGAATTGCAATGTCTCTCCTGGAAAACAGTTTTCCTCTTGGCAATTACCTCAGCAAGAAGAGTCTCTGAGATACAGGCCCTCATGGCAGTACCTCCATTTCTCAATTTCCATCAGAACATAGTTTCTTTAAGAACCAATCCTTCATTCATGCCAAAAGTGAGATCCAGGG
Source organism: Protopterus annectens (assembly GCF_019279795.1). NCBI lineage: Eukaryota > Metazoa > Chordata > Ceratodontiformes > Protopteridae > Protopterus > Protopterus annectens. The sequence continues at coordinate 1,041,955,117 of NC_056745.1, read as the reverse complement.
TCTCTCTAAATCAAACAATTCACCTGCCTACTTTCTTTCCCAATCCTCAAAATAAAGGAGAAAAGCTGCTGCACACTTTGGACATACACAGGCAATTGCGCTACTACTTGGACAGAACAAAAGCCAACAGAAAATCTGACTAACTATTTGTAGCTTACGCAGCTGGAGTACAAGGAAAGGCAATTTCCAAGCAAACAATTTCAAAATGGATTGGACACTGCATCAGATTCTGTTACTCTTTCCATGGAAAAGGTGTGCCAGCCAATATCAGGCCACACTCCACCAGAGCTATAGCCACCTCCACCGCCTTTCTAAGAGGGGTGGCTACAAAGGACATTCTAGAAGCTGCTACATGGAGCTCCGTGCATACATTTTCCAAGCACTACAACCTGCCTTTATACTCCAGATCCTGAGCAGGCTTTGCTTCGGCAGTCCTGCAGGGCATTTTAGCTACACCATCTTTATCTTAGATCCTACCACCCCCAGCTTGGCTATGGTATTCAACCCATATGTAAGGACTGCAGTTGCATTCTTGAAGGACATAGTACAGTTTTGTACCTACCATAAATGTAGATGTCCGATAGATATGCAACTGCAGTCAGGTTTTTCCCTCCCTCCTACCCCTCTGAAAATTCAACTTTTTGGGTCCACTTCCCTTTTTCAAATTAGCTGGGGATATCTGTTATGGTGTATCTGTTTTACTGTTGTGCATGTCTGGTATTTTTTATGCAGTCTCTAAATTTAGCCTTCCTTGGAGGGCACCTGGCATCTGGGGCAAGAAACACTGAAGAAGATGGCGTCGTCTGATGCTTTTATACCCCAGACACTCTGACGTCGGGGAAGAGGCGACATCAGGCGACGCCGCACCCAGACTTTGGAATCCGGCCGACCGAAGGGCTGCCTGAGGCAGGACAACCCATGTGTAAGGACTGCAGTTGCATATCTATCGGACATCTACATTTATGGTAGGTACAAAACTGTACTTTCTTGGAATATTTCCTTTAACTTTGACTATAATAATCTGTATGTTGGTTCTTTTGCATAAAGATCTGTATCCAAAATCCTGCTCTCTCCTTTAACCCCCCCCACACCAAATGTCGTCATCCCTTTCCACATTGATTTAGAGTCTTCTGCTTCCATCTTTTATAGGGAGGCTTAAACTTGTCCCTCAACTCTTGCCCTCTTTCCCTCCCACATAAACTTTAACTCTTTTTTTTTTTTTTTTTTTATTGCCCACAATGTCTCCTGTTGATAAAAAAAAAAAAAAAATGCCTGACCTGTATATAAAACTAAAGGGGTTAAAAATATGCTTGACCTGTATATAAAACTAAAGGGACTAAAACAGTTTCGCTGTTGTATAACATCTATATCTAAGCAATTTTCACTGTTCATCTTATCCATATCTGTAAAAAAGAGCTTCCAGTTTCTGTTACTTTTTCTTTAGATGCTCATCGTGCATACAGCTGCAGTCATAACAGATGGGTTATCCTGCCGTCAGGTGGGTCCTCGGTCGGCCGAATTCCAAAGTCTAGGTCCGGGGTCTGTTGTCGTCGCTTCCTCCCTGACGTCAGTGCGGCAGGGGTATAAAAGAGGCTGCCGATGCCATTTTCCCCGGTCTTTCTTGCCGCACGGTGCCCGAAGCAGAAGCAGTTCGCAAGTGCCGGTCGGCCAGCTCCTGAGATTTACGTAAGTATTTCAGCCGAAGTCTTCTTGAAAGCTAAGTACCCCGTTGGGGAAACTTTTCTTGCCTCAGACCGATGTCAAAGTTAATAATTGTATTTAATGTGGGAAGCAAATACCGCATAAGGATTTCCACTCTTACTGTATACCTTGCTTAGGCCCAGACCATGACGTCTCGGCCTGCCGTTTTTGTGCTAGATTCAACAAACGCACTATTAAGCGTCGGGCGGAGTTCGCCCTTCACTTTTTTGGCAAAAAATTTAATTATATTATGTCGTCGGATACTCCGACTCCAGTTTCGAGCAAAAAACGCAAAGATAAGGACCGGCATACAAGGTCCGCACCACCTACAGATACCACGCTAAGGCTGACTACCGGTTCTCCGGTACTCAGCGAGGCGCCTACGCAGCCCCTGAGTACCGATGACAATGCATTACTGGTGTCTTCAGTACCCGAGGTCGCAGGCTCCTCTGCCATCATTCCTACTACAGATACCGATGCCACTCCTGGCGGGGAAACTCGGAATTTAGACAGGCCTGCCATTTCTCAAGGGGTCTTCAGGCCTTCCTCCTTCTCTATTAAAGCCTTCACTAAATCTAAAACAGCCATGAAAACCAAAAAACAGGTTCCTCAGACACCCGCTCAAGGCACCATGCCTAAAAAGCAGATGCTTAAAATGGCTGAGGATTTGATTACTCTCATCAGGGGTTCTCAACCCCCCTCTGACAAAAGGCCTAGATTAGAGGAAGACTACCCTTCCTCAGATCAAGCTTCTATTACCTCAGAACTATCTGAGGATCAGGATTGTGCCTATTCTCCATTCGAAGACTCTGATGCAGAGGAGTCTATTCCCTCGGCCCCCCCCCCCCCCGAGGACTTCTCTTGGGGAAACCCTGCATACATTGAGGGAACACTTTCACTGGGAATGCCAAGATTACTCAGATTCCAAGAAAAGGCTCAGGGAATTTCTTCTGCTCCCCCAGCATAGGCCTCTGGCTATCCCTCCTGTTTTTTAGATGTATTGGATGATGTGTACACAGAAGCCAGTCTTAATCCTAATTCTTTGCCTCCAGCTCCTGTTAAACCAGACCGGTATTACCGGGTTCCTGATTCTCACCAGTTCCTATATAAAAGCCATACTGCTGACCCAGAAACTATTTCACAGGGTCCCAAGGGAATTAAGGCCTCTACTGCTAAGATCTTTAGAAAGGTGGGGGGAAAAGGTGTACACCTCTGCCACTTTAACCATGAGGGCATTAAACTGTCAGTTCCATATGTTAAAGTATCAACAGTTTTTGATATCTCAGCTGAAAAGCAAAATGACACAACCAGAACAACCAGATTTAAAAGAGTTGCAGGATTTGTTGCATGGTGCAGAGCAAGTGGGTAAACATACCTTGCAGTGTGGTTTTGATGCTTTAGAGGCCTCATGTAGAGCTGCGGTTACGGGGGCTGTTATACGTAGGCATGCTTGGCTCAAAGAGCAAACCTTACCAGATCATGTCAAAGCTAAATTATTAGATGCACCTCTTCAAGAAGATGTATTGTTTGGTGTTAAAGCAGAGGAGGTGCTAAAGAAAATGGAGGAAAAAGCGAAATCAATGCAAACAGTGAAAGATTTCCTGCAGGTACAGCCTCCACGTTTCAGCAGAAACTGGCCTTCAAAAAATTGGTCCTTTCCAGCCACGGACAGACCTCAAAGGGGCAGATACAGGCATCCAAGGGGTAGAGGGCAACCTCAAGGATCTTTCAGAGCCAGACAGTGGCAAGCACCCAACCCCAAGAGGTGGAGAAGATAGATCACAGTCTTTCAGAAAACAGACACAATGACTTCCCCCTACACCTGCCAAGCAAAGCTTTAATGGCAGCACCTTTGGGCGGAAAACTGACATTATTCTCAAAAAATTGGCATATTGTTACAAAAGACAAATGGATTCTGGACATTATAGACAGAGGCTACAGGTTCCACTTTCACACCCTTCCAAAAATGAGGCATGCCAAACCTGCCACAAAATCAAAGGGCAGAGGCACAAAAAGAAATTTCAGCTCTTATGGACATGAAAGCAATTCAAGAGGTACCTGCAAAAGAACAAGGTCAAGGGTTTTATTCCAGACTATTCCTGGTACCAAGGAAAGACAAAGATTGGAGACCTATCTTACCTATCCATCCTAAACACATTTCTACAGGTGCCAAAATTCAAGATGCTCACATTACAGCAGCTTCTTCCCATGCTGGGCAAGGAGTCTTGGCTGGTAACATTGGACCTCAAGGAGGCATACCTGCATGTCCCTATCAGACAAGATTGCAGAAGATACCTCAGATTTCTTGCAGGTTCAACCCATTACCAGTTCTCTGCATTGCCCTTTGGCTTATCTACTGCGCCCAGAGTGTTTACGAAATGCCTGGCATCAGTAATCGCCTTCTGCAGACTACAAGGGATACAAATCTACCCATTTCTGGACGGCTGCCTTATCCAAGCGGACAGCAAGGACAAACTACTGCAGCACCTGGCGTTTGTAATAAAATTGTTGAACTTCCTGGGATACACAGTCAACAAAAAGAAATCAAAACTAATACCCTCTCAACAGATAATGTTCCTGGGTGCCA
>NC_056745.1:1041831052-1041950329 GCF_019279795.1 Protopterus annectens | reverse complement strand
TGACCACCTATTTTTTCACATCCACTGCTAAGGCAGTACCTCACAGGGGCCAAAAACATAAGACCTCCAAGGAGAGCACCAATATATCTGCATGGGACCTCAATTTTGTCTTGGAAAAGCTCACGCTGCCTCCTTTTGAGCCAGTCAATACAGCTGAGATACAATTCTTATCATGGAAAACAGCTCTGCTCTTAGCAGTAACTTCAGCAAAAAGAGTCTCAGAGTTAGAGGCATTAATGGCTGTGGAACTTTTTATTATTTTCCATCCGGACATTCTCTAAGGACAAACCCAACATTTATGCCTAAGGTAGTGTCCAGTGTTGCTATTAACCAAACCATTAATTTGCCTTCCTTTTATCCAAACCCACAGAATAAAGGGGAGAGACTTCTGCATTCTTTGGACATACACAGACAGTTACACTTCTACTTGGACAAAGCTAAAGCTTTCAGAAAGACTGAGCAACTCTTAGTGGCATATGCTGCAGGATCACAAGGAAAGGCTATTTCAAAGCAGACTTTCAAAATGGATAGGCCACTGCATTCGTTTCTGCTATTCACAACATGGCAAATCAGTGCTTAAGGGCATTAGGCCACATTCAACCAGAGCAGCAGCTACTTCAGCAGCCTTCCTCAGAGGAGTACCAACCAAGGATATTTTAGAGGCTGCAACTTGGACTTTAGTGCACACTTTTACAAAGCACTACCACTTACCTCTTTACTCTAAATCCAGAGCAGGCTTTGCTGCTGCTGCAGTTCTGCAGTGCCTCATAGCCCCTCCTAATTCTATTTAGGCCCAGCCTCCCAACCTCAGCTTTGGGATTCAACCCAAGTGTAATGACTGCAACAGTGAAACACGATGAACATAGTACAGTTGTGTACCTACCATATATGTAGATGTTAGAGTGTATTCACTGTTGCAGTCAAGGTTACCCTCCCTCCATCCCCCTTTTCATTGCTGGGACTTATCTATACTTCTCTATTCTATACAACCTGTGTGGTGTATTTGCTTGTAGATGAAGGTAATGATAATGTTACTGCATGCTTTTTTATAAGCAGAATTTTCAGCCTACCTTTTTTGGGGCACCTGACATCTGGGGCAAGAAAAACTAAAGAAAATGGCGTCTGCTGCATGTTTTATACCCCTGGCGCACTGACGTCAGGGAAGAGGTGACAGCAACCGATGCCGGACCAGGACTTTGTAATTCAGGCGGACTGCAGGATAACCCAAGTGTAATGACTGCAACAGTGTATACTCGAGCATATTCATTTATGATAGGTCCACAACTGTACTTTATCCTGCTTCACGAGTGGTCCCTCAATCCTGACTTAGCGGCAGAAATTTTCAGCCGTTGAGGCCTGCCTTGCTGCAGCCTATTCACTTCCCCTTCAAAAAACAAGTGCAGCAGCTATTTTGTCCTATTCCTCCATAGGGGGAGTCCCCGAGAGATGCTGTGATTCAAGATTAGCCCATGGGACTGCGACATGCCTATCCCCCCCGTTCTTATGATACCCCAATTCATAAAGAAAGCTATTTTGTTGAATTGCAAAGTGATCCTCATAGCCCCACTTTTGGCCTTGACAAGTTAGGTTCCCCTTCCTTTGGCCTCATGTGTTATGTTGACTGTGGATTCTGGACCCTCTTCCAGACCCAGTTTCTCACCCCCAAGGGTCGAGTCACCTGAACCTATCCAGTCTCAAGCTGGCAGCTTGGTTTCTCCACCTCCGTTAATCGCCAGGCAGGATGACCTCAACTCACTGTGACACTATTTTGGCCTCTCGTAAACCATCCACTAGAAGACTATATCTAGCAAATGGAAAAGGTTCTCTATTTGGTCAAAGAAACAGATACTGGATTCATACTCCTGCTCCAGTTACAGCAGTTTTACAATAACTATCTAAATTCTTCAAAGATGAAGCCGCAGCTTCTACCATACGAGTACATCTAGTGGCGCTATCAAACTATCATAATGGGTTGGATGATTCTCCCCTCATCTCACTTAGGTTATCCAAAACCTTTCTCAAGGGTCTCCCACATTAGGTCTCCAGTCATGTAACCTATAGAACCATGAAACCTCACATTAGTTCTCCAGTCTTTAACTCAACCTCCTTTTGAGCCTGCAGCGAAGTGTGACCTCAAAATTCTTGTCGTGGAAATCTCTTTTCCTGGTAGCCATCATGTCAGCCAGAAGAATTTCTGAGCTTCAGGCATTATGCACCAAAAGGCCCTATATTTTCTTCCATAAGGACAGAGTATCACTCCGGACAAATCCATCTTTCCTCCCCAAAGTTGTTTTGGATTTTTCCATCAATCAGGCCATTGATTTGCCAGTATTTTCCCAAATGTTTCTAATAAAGGTGAATACTGTCTACATTCCCTGGATGTACACAGACAATTGAGATTTTATTTAGACCGGACCAAAGCATTGCGTAAAACTGACCAACTTTTCTTTTCCTTCTCTGGGCCTAGAATGGGAAGTTTCGTCTCCAAGGTCACTTTGTCAAAATGGTTGAGAGATTGCATGCGCTACATTTATTCACTCGCAAAATAACCTTTGCCACAGAATGTTAAAGCCCATTCTGCTAGATCTATGGTGAGTCTGTAGCCTTCCATTCCAGAGCTTCTGTGGATGATATCTTTGCAGCAGCCACTTGGGCTAAACCCACAGTTTATCAATCATTGCAAATTGGATGTGGTCTCCAGAGGGAGAGCTGCCTTCAGCTCAATGGTGCTCAGGAATGTTCTTCCATAAGGGCCGCCCAAGGATCACAAGGTAGCTGGGGATTCTTTCCCATCAGTGATGAATGGATAGAATATTAACAACATCAGATAAAGTTATGGCAAGACATAACTTTTATCTGTGTTGTTGATCTTTTTTTCATTTATCACTTCCCACTCTCCTTCCCCCGCCAAAGGCTCCTGGGGGATACTTTGGGTCCAAGTGGTGACTTAAAGCAGATGCCATTTCTGTACAAATGCCTTACTAGTGCTACATGAGCAAACTCGATCTGAGGTAACAGGAAGAAGAGCACTATGGGTAAAAGCTTAGCTCGAGAGTTTTTGGCTGGCACAAGCTTAATATTAGGCCAACTCTGTTCCGAGGGATCGCAACCAAACCCATCAGTAATGAATGAAAGAAAGATCAACAGCACAGATGCAACGTTATGGTAAGACATAACTTTTTGTCTGGCAACGAATTTATCAACTTTATAGGCTAACTCTCTATCTTTGAGGTTTCCTTTGCATCTAAACCAGTGGAGTAGTTACCGCTATTCTTGGTGGTTCTTTCCCCTATCCTCAAGAAAAAAAGTTGACAGTGAGTCTTTGGGTGTGAGGCCAGTGGGTGTGAGGCCAGCTCCAGTTTTGCTTTATCTGCCAGTGAGTGAGACTGCTGTGACCAGATTTGGATGTTCTTCGTGTTTCACTGAGTCATCACATTTGGGTTATCTGCCTGCAGGTAGCCCTCAGTCAGCCTGAATACCAGAGTCTTGGGATTTCTGTGTCTGATGCTGTCCCTTCTTCCATGACATCAGGTCATCAGGGGTATAAAACATGCAGCCGATACCATTACATCAGTCTTTCTTGCCGTGCGGTGCCCGAAGCAGAAGCAGCTCGCAAGTGCCGGTCGGCAGCCACCTAAATTTTTTATTTTTAGAGTTTCAGACCTGAAGTCTTCTAAAAGATAAGTACCCCATTGGGGATCCCTTTTTCTTACTCTAACCAATGTCAGAAAAAAATTAATAATCGTCTTGCCTGTGAAAAGCAAATACCTCACAGAGATTTTCATACTTACTGCGTCACCTGTTTATGTCCAGACCACAACGTCCCTTGCTGTTGGTTTTTTGCCTTGCTCAAAGCCTGAACTGTTCATCTTCGGGCTATTTTTGTTGCTAAATTCTTTCGTTCTCATTCTCTGTAGTCCGAAATGGCTTCAACAAGCCATCTGACTACCGATCTTTTGAAAAAAAACTTAAGGATAAAGACAGAGACCACATGGGTCCATAACTGCCGACTACACTCCCGTTAAGCTAGTTGCCAGTCCGCCGGTACTCAATGAGGCGCTTTCGCAGCCCCTGATACCCACTTCTGCAGATTCGCAGGCCTCTACCTAGACCCATTCGGAGTCTGGTATGGCGCGATATGCTGCTTCGACTATATGGAACCTGTGGATGTCTCTACCTTGGATGGGTCCGGAGCCGTTGTGCAGGCACTGGCTTCTGAGTGTGTGTATTCAGGCCTTCTGAGTTTCATATTAAACAGACTACTTTGTTTCAAACCAAAAATACCGAATTTCTCGGGCCTAGAGTGCGCACTACGCCTAGGAAACAGATGACTAAAGAGCATTCTCAGGCTCACATGCCACAAAAACAAATGCTTAAAATGGCTGAAGACCTTATTGCTTTATTAGGGGAAGTCGGCCTTCCCCCTCAAATTTTCCTTTTGATTCTTCAGATCAGGAGTCTGATGACTCTGACCCTTCTGATTACCAGGACATGCCCTTATCTACTTATGAGAATTCTGATGCAAAGGATTCCATTCACTATGCTTCCCCACCAGAAGATTTTTATTTTGGTGAAACGCTGCATTCCCTTAGGGAGCATTTCTGCTTGGAGAGCCAGGACTAATCTCAGTCCAAAAAGAGACTCTGGGAATTTTTAAACTTGCCTCAGCACAGGCCTCTAGCTATCCCTCCTGTTCTGGAAATTGTAGATGATGTCTTCTTGGAATCCAGCCTTACCCCTGATTCTTTGCCTCCAGCTTCCAGGAAACCTGATAGGTACTATAGAGTACCTGACTCCCACAAATTCCTCTCTAAGAATCTTGCTTAAGGCATTAAGGCTACTATGGCCAAAAATCCTACCCCTTCGGACAGGAATTCTAGGGCTTTAGACAGATGGGGTAAGAAGGTATACTCTGCTACTCTTGCCATCAGGGCTTTAAATTGCCAGTTTCATACGTTAAAGTATCGGCAACATATTATGGAACTAATTAAACAGAAAATTATGTTGATTCTTGATTGTGCCGAACAAAAAGATTTACAAGAATGAATGCATTCTGCTAACCAAGTTGGTAAACATACTTTGCAATGTGGTTTTGATGCCTTGGAAGCATCTTGCAGGGCTGCTGTCACTGGGTCTATTCTTAGAAGGCATGCTTGGCTTTAGGAACAAACCTTGCCAGACCATGTCAAAGCAAAATTACTAGATGCACCATTAAACTAAGAGCGTCTATTTGGCAATAAAGCAGAAGTCCTCAAAAGGATGGAGGAAAAAGCTAAATCTATGCATACTGTTAGATTTCTTACAAGTACAGCCACCTAGATTCAGTAAGCATTGGCCTTCTAAAAAATTTTCTTCCAGTCCCTCCCAGATCTTCAGTCCAAACCCAGGGGTAGCAGACCCCCAAGACTACAGTCTGAGGGTATGCACAGATCTAAGCAATGGAGTGCATCCACTTCCAAAACAAGAGTAGTAAGCTGCCATCCTATGGTAAAATCTTACAATGACTTTTCCTCAACTCTTCCAAGCCTTGTCCAAGTACTTGTACCTTTAGTAGGGAAACTTGCCCTGCATGCCAAAAACTGGAAGTACATTACCCAGGACAGATGGGTCTTAAACATTGTTTCCCAGGATACAGATTCCACTTCCACTCACTCCCAGCCCCAAGCGGATGGCCAGACCTCCCCCCAAACCAGTGGGCAGAGACCCAAAAGCAAGTACTTTCTCTTCTCAGTATCAAGGCTATTCAACCTGTCCCAGCAGAACAAAGGGGACAAGGCTTTTATTCCAGACTGTCTATTCTCAACATCTTTCTGGTGGTTCTGAAATTCACAATGCTTACTCTCCAACAGCTACTTTCTATGCTTACCAAGGACTCCTGGCTAGCAACCCTAGACTTAAAAGAAGCTTATCTGCACATCCTCATAAGGGAATCTTGCAGGAAATACCTATGTTTCAAAGCAGGCTCTATGCACTACCAGTTCTCTGCACTTCCCTTTCGCTTATCTACTGTGCCCAGGGTCACAAAATGCCTATCTCCAACCATTGCATATTGCAGGCAAAGGAGGATTCAAATTTACCCATACTTGGACGATTGCCTAATTCAGGCAGACAGTCGGGAATTGCTACTACAGTACCTGACATTTGTAAAGAGACTTCTAACTTCACTGGGGTACACCATCAACGAAAATAAATCACATCTGGTACCCAGCCAACAGATTGTATTCCTGGGAGCAAGTTTGAACACAACTTCCCAGATAGAATTCCTCACTCCAGAAAAACAAATTTATTTGAAAAACTATTTCAATCTTCTGTCCACCAAAACCCAGCTATCTGCAAGAAAAATACTGCAAGCCCTAGGGTTCATGGCCTCTTGCATTCTACTAATTCCATATGCAAGACTGCTTATGAGGAAACTTCAGTGGTACTTAGTCTCTGGTGTCAACATTTTCAGGACCTGGAAACAGTGATTCCTGTCATTCCTTGCCCAAGGACAGAGTTTCTTTGGTGGACAGAGGCCTGGTACCACAACAAGGGACTCCCTTCCACTCAACCCCCTGCCACTCAAACCCTAACATGTGCATCAGACTATGCATGGGTGGCTCACATTGCTGGACGAATGCATTCAAGACAAATGGAGCCCAAAGTAAATGCACCTGCATATCGGTCGAAAAGAAATGTTAGCTGTACAGAATGCTCTGACAGCCTTCAAAGGCCTTATTCTTCCCGTACAACTATTGGTAAAGACAGACAACACCACAGTTATGTGGTACATAAACAAGCAGGGGGAAACCCATTCCTACCCACTCTGCAGATTAGCCATGGCTCTGTGGAACACAGCCTTGAGCAACCAAGTGCACCTGCAAGCTCAATTCTTGCCAGGCAAACTAAATTCACTGGCAGATGACTTGAGCAGAAATCTTGTGGAGCCACACTAGTGGAAACTGGAACCCAAAATATTCAAGCTTTTGAGGAACAGATGAAGGGCACCAGAGGTGGACCTCTCTGCTTTCCCTCAGAACTATCAATTGAGCAAATATTGCACCAGAACTTCCCACAGCCAAGCTTGGAAAGTGGATGCCCTGTCCCTTACCTGGGAAAGCCTCTCAATCTATGCCTTTCCCCCTCTGCCCCTACTCTCGAAGGTTCTACTAAAGATCAAACAGGACAAGCAAAGGACAATCTTGATTGTACCAGACTGGCCACGCCAGCACTGGTATCTTTTTTGCACAGTCTGACAGTAGTGCCACCATGGCACATGCCTCAGACCCCTTCCGTGCTGTCCCAGCAGGAGGGCCTGATTTTTGCACCCTCAGCTACAGACCCTGAAACTAGCAACCTGGCTCATCCCCAGCTACCCACAGTAAGCAGGTGCTGGATGTCATTCTTGAGGCAAAGGGGCCTAATACTAGAAAATCCTATTTGGAAAAGTGGAAAAGATACTGTTCCTGGAGCCAGTCTTGGGGAATGGACACGGCTGTGCCCAGCTTACCTCGTATACTAGATTACGTAACTGAAATGCTCCACAAAGGCCTATCCTTCTCTTCAATTAAGATTCATGCCTCTGCCATCTCAGCTCATTATAATACTGAGCCCTCCCCTCTTCTTTCATCCTCTGGTCAAACAGTTCCTGAGAGGAGCCAAAAATTTAAGACCCCCCCCCCCCACTCCAGCCTGGGACCTTAACTTTATATTGGAAAAGCTCACGCTTCTGCCCTTTGAACCTGCTGCTACAGCAGAGTTAAAATTCCTCTCATGGAAAATGGCTACTTCTAGCCATCACTTCAGCAACAAGAGTGTCTGAATTGCAGGCCATCATGGCTGTGGTGGAACCCTTCATTATCTTCCATGTGGACAGGGTTTTTCTCCGGACTAACCCATCATTTATGCCCAAGGTGGTATCTAGTGTGGCTTTAAGCCAATCCATTCATTTGCCAACTTTTTTTCCCCGAATCCTCAGAATAAATGGGAAAGGATCCTGCACTCCCTGAATGTGCACGGGCAGCTTAGGTTATTTCTGGACAGGACTAAGCCTTTCAAAAAACCTGACCAGCTGCTAGTCCGCTTTGCTGCAGGGGCAATGAGCAAGGCAATTTCAAAGCAAACCATTTCTAAAGGATAGCACACTTCATCCATTTCTGCTACAAACACCATGGGAAACCTACCCCACAGGGGATCAGCACACATTCCACTTGGGCTACATCAACCTCTACAGCATTTCTCAGGGGAGTCCCTACCCGGGACATCCTGGAAGTTGCAACCTGGAGCTCTGCACACATTTTAACAAAGCATTACCACTTGCTTATCTTTTCTAAATCCAGAGCTGTATTTCTCCACAACAGTCTTACAGGGCCCGATTGCCAGCACTAATGCTTCTTAATTACCTCCACCCTTCCTCAGCTTTGGGAATCAACCCAAATGTGATGACTGCAACAGTGAAACACAAAGAACATAGTACAATTGTGTACACTTGCCATAAATGTAGATGTTGGTGTATTCGCTGTTGCAGACCTGGTTACCCTCCCTCCAGCCCCTGACTTCTCTTTACTTCTACCTATCCTTTTTGTTTGGCATATCTTATATCATTGGTATTTGCTTTTATGGGGGAGTTCCATACCATGTAATTGCTTCCTATTTTGGGGGTGCCTGACATCTGGGTCAAGAAAAACTGATGAAATGGTGTCTGTTGCATGCTTTATACCCCTGACGTCATGGAAGAAGCAACAGCATCCAACGCAGAAATCCCAAGACATTGGTATCCAGGCTGACTGAGGGCTACCTGCAGGCAGATAACCCAAATGTGATGACTGCAACAGTGAATACACTCTAACATCTACATTTATGGTAGGTGTACACAACTGTGCTTTCCTTGGCCTGCTTGTAATTGTTTCCCCCAGCCCCTCTGGTGTACGGCCACTGCAGACTAGGGATAGACGCATTCTCTGTGGCTATAAGATTGCTCACAGTGGACAAGGGAGAAGCACCTCTTGTTGGTCTTGGGTGACGTTCTATTGCATAACTGGGGAAAGGGAGTCCAAGACCCAGGCTAGTGTGTCTGCATCTGTCTTTATTTCAGTGGATAGAGCAGATTTGTTAAGGAATTAATTTCTGCCATTTCTTTGGCTCCTTCCTCTTTAGGAAAGAAAAGACAAAGTTCCTTCTCTTTCTGACTCCGATTTCCAGTCAGAGTAGAAAATAGGGGAACAATGTTGTACTACAGGATTTTCTTCACAATCTGAAGATGTCTTATTATGAGCAAAGTCTTGCTTCAAATTTCTTAGTGTCAGGAAAAGAAGGGTCTTCTGCTTTCAAAAATGAAAGAGGTTTTTCATTGGGAATCCAATAAAATTCCTATTTCCCAGCAAATGTGTCATGATTGTTACAGATGGATGGATATTCCGCAGTCTGCAGCTGTTCCTTCTGTTTAATTTGCTTTAGTGAATATTTTCCTGATTGCTTGTAGTTTATCCAATAATCAACCCACCTGCACCTAGAAAGTCTTAGGGTATCTCAGACTCTGTAACGCTTTTTTTCTAACCCCAAAGCACGCTGCAGTTTTTCTTATCCGGAACTGCTGCCAGACAAATGACTAATACTAACTACTTTCTATCTGAAAAGGATAGAAAAGCTTTTAACAAATTTGAGAAGGTTTTTTCTTCTGCCACTTTAATGTGCTGTCAAAGTTTTTACTTTTATGTTTTGAGAATATGAAAAAGTCAACAGTTAGTCTTCCATCCTTGCAGACTTTCTGTGATAGCATGGGGAGGTAGTAACTCTGCTCAGTGTAATTTTTCAAGCTTTATACATTGTAGTCAGCAAAACATTGTAGCTAACAAGCTAAGCAGAACCAGGGCAGACCCTCGCAAATGGAAACTCGGGAACACCTCTAGTATAGATTTGTTTGCCATCTCTAAGAACATTCAGTTAAATTATGCTCCAGGATTCCTGGCAAATTGGCCTGGAAGACAGATGCTTTCATTCCCATGAACGGAAATGTTCCTTTATGCTTTTCCACCATTTCCATTGATATCCAGGGTTCTTCTAAAGTGTTCAGAGGGATTTCCAAAGATAGTGGTGGTTTGGCCCAGGTGACAGCACCCCCCCCCCCCCGGGCTATTTACACATGTTTCTCCAGAGACTGCATTTGCTCACTAAATGGAGTAGGCGGGGTTAATGCTTCCCGACCTGAAATCTCTTCTGTTGACTACCTGAATGATAGAATTTTTATATCTTTTAGGCATATGAACCATAAAAGCCACATTCACAGACTCACGACTCTGCCGTAGATTGCTGTGAGGGAAGGGCTAGTTTGTTCTTGCTTTCTTGCATTTTATATTCCTTCGTTGCCACATTCCATTTGTATATTGTGCATTTTCTTTACACTTGGTTTTACTTTAAATGTGGAATTAACAGCAGAACTCAACTAGGAAAGAGAACTCTGCTCTGTCTGTTACGAGTTGCACAGAAATTAAAATCCCACAGCCACACACGCACCCTGGTGCTGCTGTGTTTTTAAACTCAACTGTCTTAGTTGCCTGCCCTTTATGTTAACTTGACAACATATTTCCTTCCATCTCCTCCTTCACTGGCTATTGTGCATAAGCACAAAATTATCATTTTGTGAAATCACTCTCTCAGATATTTAAAATTATTAGCCATCCCACTGCAGCTGCGGTGGTGCAGTGGTAGCGTTGTCACCTCACAGCAAGAGGTTCTCCCATTCGATTCTCGGCTGGAGCGCCTTCTGTGTGGAGTCTGCATGTCCTCCCCGCGGTAGAGTGGCATTCGAAAGACATGCGTAAATGGGCGTGCCTTCGTTGAAGGTTGGGCTGGCACCTCGGCACTGTAAAAATCGATTGCCAATCATTAGCGGACCGGAGTTCCACTGTGGCGACCCCTAACAGGGAAAAGCCGAAAGAAAAACATTGGCCATCCCACTGTATTCTGTAGAGCCAGAATACAGTGTGTACCCTCTTCTGGCTAGCTTGCTCTTTTAAAGTTATTGAGACTCCACTTTGACTGTTAAATGTTAGTTTACCCTTGTTTCATATTTAACTACTTGGTGCACACTGAAGTTCTTAGAATATTAACCAATTTTTCCATCTTGTCTTTAAAATCTGCAACATCTAGTCCAAGACCACCAATTATTGGAGAGCCCACATTCTGTATCTTGGTAGTCATCTTGGGATTAGTGCTTCTGTTTTACTCCTGATAAATGGAGCATAGGACATTTCCTGGAGATGGATGATCTCCAAAAAGCCTGATAACTGCTTCATAGGCATAGCTGGCCTTAGGCATAGGCCGACTAGGTGGCCGCCTAGGGCACTGTTCTGGTAGGGACTCTTTTCCAGTAATCTGCATGGTGTAGATAGACCAGGATGGGGGCACCAGGTGGGGTGTGTGTGTGTGTGGGGGGGTGCTGTGGTGCCCTTTTGCCTAAGGTACCAGTTGTCCAAAGGCCGTCCCTGTTCATAGGTGCCAACTTAGAATTTGTGCTTATATTTTGCTCCTGGAGAGAGAAGGAGCAGAGTGCCTTGATTATTTCTGGTTGGGCATTGAGTGTTTCTTGGGCCTTCCTGATTGATCTGCTTCCTAGTCGAGGCATCTACCAGGAAAAGCCTACAACAAGCCTACAAACCTCTGCATCATCTGGGACAAGACTGTTTATCGCCAAAGAGCGTGTGGCCTGCTTCTCATCATAGGTTGATATGGTGAGAGAAGAAGCAAGGGAGTATTGTATCTCAGCATCATGAAGCTATGGTGAGACCAGCACTAGTAATAGCCAGTCAGGCAGATCCCCTCCTCACCTTCCTGACAAAGCCAATTTTCTCTTTTTGGTAAGTACTACTTAATTAGCTGCTGTCTAATATAACTTCAGAATTTCTCCCTAAATACTTATGAGGGGCTACTTATTAATCCTTTCAAGTGTTTGACAGTGCCCTGTATTAATGCAGACACCCGACTTGACAGTTTTCCTATAAAAACATCCTTGAAATTTCACCAATACTGTGTTCCTTACAGGGAAACTAGCTTGCAGTGACAAATACTGCCCTCTAGAGTTGCAAACCAGATACCTCTGACATGTCTTTATATTCTTACTCCAACCATCTAATCAATCAAGTGTCTGTTGCTGTGGATGTGAGCGTTCCCACTATCTCCATTACCATCTTAGTGGATATGGGCATCTTGTGGCAGTGTAGAAATTGCCTTGTGTTTACTGAGCGCTAATTCTCAAACTGATATGATATGCGAGAGATGTATTTACACAATGTCACTGGAGGCAAAGCTGTCACATAAGTACATGTTATGTCAGTAGTACACACACTGCACCCATCACACACATGCATATCAAAGCAGACGCACACACCTACATATACTGAGACTTAAATGTAGCCTTTGTAAACCCCCAAGATCTACTGTACAAAGTACACAACAAATGTGCTCAGCAGCCTAGAATGCACTCTTTCAAAACACCCACAACCACTTCTCATGGAGCCTCTACTTTTATGAGAAAGTAAAGGTCAGTGGCAGAGAAGTATGCAAGAGTGGTACAGGATATGTACAAGGGTAGTGTGACATTGGTGAGGACTGCGGTGGGAGTGACAGATACGTTTAAGGTGGAGGTGGGATTACATCAAGGATCAGCTCTGAGCCCTTATTTGCAGTGGTGATGGACAGGTTGACAAGATTAGACAGGAGGCCCCGTGGACTATGATGTTTGCAGATGACATTGTGATATGTAGTGAGAGTAGGGACCAGGTTGAGGAGACCCTGGAGAGGTGGAGATATGCTTTAGAGAGGAAAGGAATGAAGGTCAGCAGGGCTAAAACAGAATATATGTGTGTAAATGAGAGGGAGGGTAGAGGAATGGTGAGGATGCAGGGAGTAGAGTTGGTAAAGTACTTGGGATCAACAGTTCAGAGTAATGGTAAGTGTGGAAGAGAGGTGAAGGAGAGTACAGGCAGGATGGAGTGGGTGGAGAAGAGTGTCAGGAGTTATTTGTGACAGACTGGTACCAATAAGAGTAAAAGAGAAGCTCTGCAAGAGGGTAGCGAGACCAGCTATGTTATATGGATTGGAGACTGTTGCATTGATGAAAAGGCAGGAGTCCGAGCTGGATGTGGCAGAGTTAAAGATGTTAAGATTTGCACTGGGTGTGACTAGGATGGACAGGATTAGGGATCAGTATATTAGAGGGTCAGCTCAGGTTGGACAGTTTGGAGACAAAGCAAGAGAGGCGAGATTGCGTTGGTTTGGACATGTGCTGAGGAGGGATGCTGGGTATATTGGGAAAAGGATGCTAAGGATAGAGCTGCCAGGTAAGAGGAAAAGAGGATGGCCTAAGATAAGGTGTATGGATGTGGTGAGAAAGGACATGCAGGCGGTTGGTGTGAAAGAGCATGATGCAGAGGACAGAAAGAAATGGAAACAGATGATCTGCTGTGGCGACCCCTGACGGGAGCAGCCGAAAGAAGATGATGAAAGGTCAGTTACTTATTGGAGACCAGAATCCACCGCAGAACACATGCACACTCTGGTCATTGGACCACAAGTAGCAGTACGAGTCAGCCATAGTCTACGTAGGTGTAAATGAGATGTACCTCTGTAAACTATATGGAGAGACATATCATGGAGCTCCTGGAATATGTGCCCCAGGCTGGTATGAGCTTAGCACTGAGCAACATTTTTACCATCTCCAAGGATGAAGCCACAATACAAATAGATGATGATTAACTTTTTAATAATTTACTTGGTTTGTGGTGTCTTTCTTAGTGGGTGCAGTCAGTTTAGACTGACAATGCTGAACAAGAACCTCCACTCCGTACAAGTCTTCCCACCGTAGAGAATGCTGACGTCTGTATCTTCACTGAGATGTAGTTTAAAACCGTGGAGAGCACACTGTCAACACAAGGCTATAATGACATCCACGCATGTAAAGCAGCTACAACACAGACTGGGACTAAAGATGGAGTTGTCTTTTACATAAAAAAAAAAAAAAATCTTCAAGGTTAAGGAAACATGACACTGCATTTGAGCTTCTCCACATTCAAATAACTATAGGCAAAATCCCATACCACCTTGCAAGTTATAGATTCCCCCCTATGAGCCAGGAAACCCATACCATGTATTTAAACTTTTGGAAACGCTCACCATCCAACCCAATACTATATTCATGGGGGACTTTAAATTACCCCAATATTAATTGAGAGTTGTATGCAATGCAAAACGTGCAACCACAGTTTTTTCGGGATGTTGTAAACATGCACTTCCTGGACCAGATTGTCAGTATGCCAACCAGAGGTGCAAATATACAGGATCTGGTCCTTGCTAATATGGCAGAAAACTGCACACCTTCTAGTGTAATGTCTTCTCTGGTAAGCTCTGACCACAAAATGGTCTCATTTGAAGTAAAAAAAATAAATAAATAAAACCCGGCACCCCAGTTAACACTGGAATGTTCAGGAAGTACTCCAAGGCTAACTTAATACTATTAAGTGATAACCTGACAAAATTTCAAACCCCATAAAACCCTAAGAGTACTGCTGCCTATGTGGAGCTGTTCACAGCAACCCTATACAAGCATGTTTATAGCTGTATACCCACCAAGCAGAAGTAACTCAAAGAAGCCCCCCTGGTAGAATCACATCAATAGTCTGTGTAACAGAAGGAAGAAAGTTATAGCAAAAATTAGTCTTGTAAAGGTCATCCATTGATTTCCAAGCTGTGAATGACCTATCCCTCCCTGGCTTTAACTCCTGTATATAAGTTTATACTGTTCTTGTATGTATTTTAATGTGATACAAATCTTCTCTGCTTCCATATTGTCAGTGTGTACTCAGAATGTTTGCTGTATGTTGAAACCTGTATGTTTAATTTGGAGCTTTTCTCTCCAGGCCTCCGCTGAAAAATGACTTGTGACCAGTTGAACTTTGCTGGTAAACAAATGTAAAATACAAATAAGTAAATTAGGAGGTGTATCACCAAGCTGGATACATGTAATCTTATCAAACTAAACAAGCAACTCTGAGGACAATTAGTCCTACCAAAGTGAAATTTGAGGTAGATTTAGCCTCCCAGGTCAAGGACAACTACAAGGCATTCTTTATATATGGCCGCAACCTCAAAGGCAGCACACAGTTATGTGCAGAGCTCATTGTTAATGGAGCCACTTGTACTGAGCCAGAAGATATAATAAACCTACTGGCCAGCAAAGCAGTTCTAATTTTATCCCCCTCTTCTCCCTAAACTTCCCCTTAGGAAATTAACATCAAACACGACTTCCCCTACTTATCACTAAGGAGCAGGTCCTCAGTGCTCTCTCTAAGGCCAAGAACATTGCATCAGTGGGCCCAGACAATATCCTAAGATGTCTTTTAAATAGCATGAAACGTGACCTATCAGTCCCTCTCTGGAGTAGCTGTTTAACTGTAGCCTCCATACAGGCTTCATGCCTCATGAATGGAGAACAGAAGCAGTCATCCCTCTGCACAAAGTTGGACCATCTACAGAGACTGGAAACTTCAGACCCATTCTCATCACTCATCAGACCAATGATTGAGCACAATGCCCATTCGAATGTATCTGACCCCCACTTGCAGCAGCTGGAGAGGCCACAAAAGTTCTCACCAATGTCAAACGATTTGATGAATATGCTTCAACTCAAAAATCTAGATCCATCAGAGCAGCCACAAGGGCGGGAGAAACAAACCACGGCTATCATATCAATAGGACGTGCTGGAGGGGGAGGATCCCAATCATCACCCAAAGACTATGCTCTGGAACAAAATCCCGCATGATGGCAGGCAGAGCACCGCTGCTTGTGTTCAAGAGAAATCTTGACCATGGGATCGAGGATCAGATATACCCCAGGATTACCTACCAGTGTCACTGCTCGACAGAGGCAGCAAGCAAAAAAAATGGTATAGTTCTCCATACTAAAGGGGTGGCGTAAGCCACAAAACTATGGGCTAGGCTTGTAAATGCCCTCGGGCAGATAGCCTAGTATGAACCTATGAACCTATAAGTCTCACTAGTCTGATATGCAAAGCCATGGAAAGATTTATCATAGAAATGAGGAGTAATGACACGGGAACCTCCAGACACTGGACCCAACCCAATTTAGTTTTGTCAAGGGCAAGTAATGCCTACTTATCCTGTGGTAGACTTCTTTGAGAAGGTCACCAAAGCAATGGATGAGGACAAAACGGTTCACACTGTTTAACTTTACCTGGCCAAGGCATTTGACACAATACCCCACTTGGGCATTGTTGACGCTCAAGAGGTTTGGTATAAACCTTTGTCACCCAGTGAATAGCCATCTGGCTCACAGACAGAACCCAGGAAGTTAGAATTTGGGAGTCCACCTCTACAAAGAGGCCACTCACAAGTGGAATTCCTCAGGGATCAGTCCTGGGATTGCTTTTTTTGGCATTTACTTCTCTGAAGTCAAGGCCAATGTCAAGGGCCTCTGGCTGACTAAATTTACAGATGATTGCAAATTAGGAAGAGTCATAGAATCCCCCACTGACAAACATTTTGTAGGAAGGGATGACACAACTTTTGTCAGAGCCCCATGGACTAAAACCAAGTACTAAGAAGTGCATAATGGCATCCTTCAGAATGTCAGCCACCCCTGGTAACTCTCATATTAACAACACACCTCTAAGAGTTGACCCAGAAGTCAGAAATGACACCCCCACAGTAATCTAACTTTTGACCATAATGGATCTACAGTAGTTAGGAAATCTTTCTATGTTGTGCAGCTTGTAAAGAAAGGTATGGCATTTAGGTCCAAGGAGGTCATTGTTCTACTATATTTGGCATTTATCAGTCCTGTCATTGAGTAAATAACCCCTTTGGTTTGTACATAACCAGAGACATTCAGCAACTGGAATGTCCACAGAGTTTTCTTACTAAAAGAATACAGAGCGCAAGTAACCTGTCCTGTGCACTCTGTCTCAGTGCCCTATTCCTGTACTCTTATTCTGTGTCCTATAGGTTGCTGAGAAGAGATCTATTCCTAGCATACAAGGCATAGTCAGACCCGGTTTGCTATCATTTCCATGAACCATCTCTGTTGGAGTGTTCAGATGTCCAAATCAAATTATCGGAAATCACAACACCGAACACAAGTAAATGTAGAATGCAGCATTTCGGTAAAGTCGCAAACTCAAAAATGTCGACTTTACCAAAAATGCTGCACTTCCGGTTAACAATAACAAAACACTTATGCAGGGGGGCAAGCCCCCCTGCACCACCCTACTTGTATATACAAACTCCAAGGTCGCACTAGGAAAGGGTACATGTTTGACCCCCCACTATAGTGCGATCTACATTCAGAATGTTGAAATTCACAACAGCGAATGTACATTAGCATTCGATGTGCATTTCAACATTTTTTTCCCATTTTTTCTGCATGTCGAATTGGGCAATCGGACATACGGAATTCGAACAGAGTCTGATCACCCTTTCGATAGTAAACCATCAGACCACACCCTGATGGACTTCTTGCATATCAGCAAAACAAACAGCACCAGAATTGGCCATTTAAAGACTTAACCTTTCCTGTGATATAACTAGGACCTCCTGCAGACACTGGTTTGTATCTCAGAGACTAACCCTTCTCAGGAACAGGCTACCCATCCATGTGAAGCAGCAACTTCAACTTGGACAGTTGGAGGGGGGAACAGGAAATTAATTCCTGGTTTGACACCTATGTCTCTAATGGACACATGCAGCCTATAAATGGTTAATCTCCCAGGCCCTTGCTTACATTTATCAAGGGTACCAGAACTTGTCAGAGATTTTCAATGCATGGCTAAGCTTAAAAAGGCCCTTGTGATTGTTGGTCTAGTGCACAACACGTGAACCTTTTTTTTCTGAGAACATGCAACAAGTACTGAAAAAAGTTTTATATATAAAAATAAAAAAAAAAAAACTGCTTCAAGAAAACCATATACCTCTAAGTGGAAAATATTTTCTAGTTGGTGCCATTCCAAGGACTAATGACTGGGTCCCGTTTAAAGTTTGGTTTACAATTTTTTTGTTAGTAATAATAATAAATATTTGTGAGTTACTGTCTCATGGTCTGTCTTACACTTCTATCAAGGTTCATCGTTCTGCCATTTTTGGTAGTCTGTTCTTGGATGACCCCCCCCCCCCTCAACACACGCACACACACACACACACACACACACACACACACACACACACACACACACACTTCTTCCTATTCCCAATTTAAGCAGCTTTTGAAAGGGGGTTTGCACATCTGTTCACCTAAAAAAAATTGTGGCGGCTCCTCTCTGAATTTTGTGCTTGAGCTTGCTCTTTCTCCATTTAAACCTCCTCGTCAGGCTGAATTGATGCCCTTAACATAGATGACGGTTTTGTGCCTTGCTGCAATTTCTGCTAGAAGAGCATCTGAGTCAACCTTACCTTATTTTCCACCAGAAAATTATTCCTTTAAGAACTGCTATTCCTTTGATGCCTAAAGTGGTTTCAGAGTTAACCTTGAGCTAATCTGTTAATTTCCCTGCCCCTCCCCCCAGAATCCCAGAAACGAGAGAGAAAATTCTTCGTACTTCAGATGCCAACAGGCGACTCGGATACTACCTAGACAAAATTCAGTACTTCAGGAAAGCCATTCAAATGTTTGTCTCCAACCAGTGTGGGAACAAACTATATCTAGATGGTTGTCCAATGGTCATTTTTCCTATTCTTCACCCTAACAAACCACTTCCAGATAGAGTTTGGGCCCATTCCATTAGCACTTTGACTTTTGCTGTATTTTGTTGAGTGGACTTTCAAGCATTCTAGATGCAGCACCTCTATCCTCTGTACATATTTCTACAAAGCACTATACATTGGATTTCTTTCCCATGTCAGAAAGTTTGCTAGAGGCTTCCGGATTCTTAATTTACTTCCTCCTCCCTTTTTGGTTTCTAAGCTATAGTAATCTGCCCAAATATCACCACATCAGTAGCCTAAGCTCTAATGCTAACCATAGTACAGTTGTGCAAGTGTAACAATAGGTGTTCTGATGGATCACTGTTACAGTAGTAGTCACCTCCCTCCAGTCATGTTCTTTAGTTGTTTTTTCTTGTACTGCCAGGTGTGGATGTATATAGTTACTCTTGTTTTAGGTTTCCTGGCATTTTTCCTTTCAGGGCTATTACCGCCCTTCTTGGGGTAAGAAAGCTCTGAAGCTTTTGTTGCTCTAACTGCTTTATATCTGGAGCTCTGCTGCTGCATTTAGCAGTTAGAGGACATGGAAAGTGCCCCTTAGCTTTGATAAACTGGCCAATTGATCTTATCCTTAAGATAAAAAACCTAAATAGTTTAGGCTACTGTCATCCTTAGAACAGCTACTTTTATGGTAAGTTTACTTATGTACATTATGCACCCATATATTATGTTTTGTGTGTGTACATATTTGTATGTATATAATGTATGTGTCAGTGTGCAGTATATAAATATACACATAACTCTTGTGTTTATTCCTTTTCGGTCCCTGTCCCCTTTTTGGCCATTTTCTGTTTTCACATCAGTAAATGTGTTTGACAGGGTTAATATTTCTTCCTCTTAAAAGCAGGCATTTTTCCCTCCCTCATTTTTTTTCCTGCTTTTGCTCCCTTTTGAGGAGTTTGTGCTATTTTTGTTGCTGTTTATCTCGGTTTTTGTCTTCAGTAACTCCCTTCTGCTCTAGTATTGCTGTTTTACTTGTGGCTTTGTAAATTTTTTTCTGTTCTGTGTTGAGGTTGGTCTTGCTGTTCTTCTGCAACTATGCAACTGAGGATTCATAAGTTTCCCTGATTTTGCATGGAGGAAGCCCATCATGAAGACTAGTGTGACATTTGTAATGATTTTTATGCTGGATATCCATCAGCATCATTGAGAGGCTCTGGCTTCATTTGTGCAAGCAGACTGTTAACTTACAGTCATCTGCTTCTGTGTCTGTTTATGTTCTGTCTGCTTCAAGCTGTAGTTTCCTCTTATCCTTGAGAGATTTTTGGTGCTTAAGCAGTGGAGTCCTAGACTGAGAGACAGTGGAAGCTTTTAACCTCAAGACTGGAGATTGAGTAGGTAGTATAAAAAATTAACAATGATGCTTCATCTCTAAATCTGAGGCATCCACAAGTGCTATGGAGCCTTCAGTTGAAAAGTTATGTAGGTCATGGACTCTGTCTTCTGTTCTGTTCTCATAGCAGCATCTGGTGAAAAGCTGACTTTCACATCTCTTTAGGCTCCATCCCTTGTTGATTCAGTCCCTATCAAGAAAATGAGGGTTATTTGTCTTATGTTCCAAGGACTCTGTTGCAGAAGCCAGCTCCCATTCATGACTAAGACCGTTTCAAGTTTTTAGACGTTGTATTGGTGCAGCAGAAGTTGGCTGATCTTTACTCCAGGTCCCCAGGCTGAAGCTGGTGCTTGTCTGCTACCTCTAATATCTGGACTTTGGTTGTAATATTTGCAGCTGGAACTGACAGTATGACACCCCAGTATAAATGTGCCCTGAAGTATTGATTTAAGTCTTTTTTGTGCTTGTGTCCTGATTGGTGGGACCATTGGTACAAGCTTCTGAGTTGTCTTTTTTGTTACTGACCACAGCGACTTTGGCCCTTCTGCCTCTTAAGCTAGAACTGAGGAGTCTGCATTGCTGTCGGGGGTCTTCCCTGTTGGTCTGATTTTTTATTTTCTCCTGCCTGGTGGGGGCAGTGCCAGGGTTCCTGGCCCTTGCATAAAAGTTCATCCCTTATGATATTACTTCTGTTCAGCCTTCTGCTGTTTGGACTGTTTGTGCAAGCCATCTAGCCATAGCTATGGTTTTACCGTAGAAGTTGGCTTGTTCCATTGCTCTGTCCTTCAGTCTCCTGAACGGGATAGCATGACTGGGACTTCTTTTTTCCTGTTCTTATCTGACTTTCTTCTCATGGTCCCAAGGAAGAAAAGATGGAATGGGGCGCTGACTGTTTCCCCTCATCCCCCCCCAGGTGACAACATGTTTATAATTATACTGGGGATAATGCCATAGAAGAGTGAAGGGGATAGATGGCTTACTGACCACTTGTCCTCTCTTGAAGTCTTTTGGTCCACAAAGAAGCCATCTTGCCTGGTCCCTTCAGCTTTGGGTATTGTTAACTGGGCTTTTGAAGTTGACTGGTCAGTCCCGTGCATTGCAGATGTTCTTAGTGTTTCACTGTTGCAGTCATTACATGTGGGTAATCTGGCAGGTTGCCCTCATTCGGCCTGAATAACAAAGTCTTGGGTCCTGCGTCAGTTGCTGTCTCCTCTTCCATGACGTCAGGTCGTCGGGGGTATAAAACATGCAGCAGACGCCATTTTATTCAATCTTTCTTGCCGTGTGGTGCCAGAAGCAGTTCGCAAGTGCCGATCGGCCGACTCCTGAAATTTTCGCATTCGAGTTTCAGAACCAAAGTCTTCAACTAAAGCTAAGTACCCCGTTGGGGGAAACTTTTTCTTGCTCCTTACCAATGGCCGTAAAAGTTAATAATTGCATTACTTGTGGGAAGCAACTAACTCATAAGGACTTTCATTTGTACTGTATTCCTTGCCTAGGCCCAGATCATAACGTGCCTTGCTGTCGGTTTTGTGCTAGATTTAACCAACGCACTATTAAGTGTCTGTATAGTTTTGCTTCTAAATATTTTGGATCCAGATTTAATTACCCTGAAATGTCATTGGTTAGCAATCAGACTACCGGAGTTCACAAAAAACGCAAAGAAAAAGAGACAGGCTGTCTAAGTCCAAAACCGACGACGAAACTTCTCCTAAGCTAGTCGCCGGGTTGCTGGTACTCAGTGAGGTGCTTTTGCAGCTCCTGATACCCGCTACTTTCGAGTCGCAGGCCTCTACCGAGACCCATGTGGAGTCCGGTATGCCGAGATTCTCAGAGTATTGAACCCGCGGATGTCTCTCCCTTGGATGGGTTCGGAGCCGCTGAGCAGGCACCGGCTTCTGAGGGTGTTTTCAAGCCTCAACATTTTTATATAAAACCGATACCAGCTTCAAAAACAAGATCAAAAACATCTGTCTAAAAAAAACGATGCATGAGCCACATGCTCGGGGCCCTATGCCTAAAAAACAGATGATCAAAATGGCTAAGGACTTAATTACCTTGATCAGGGGCTCCCCCCCCTGCCAAGAGGCCTAGGCAAGGCACTGATTATGAATAAGTCAGATCAGGTTTCCATTTCTTCTGACTCCTTTTCTGATCAGGAATTTTCTATTCCACCCTATGAGGATTCTGATGCAGAAGAATCCATACCATCTGCATGTCCTCCTGAGGATTATTCTTTTGGAGAAAGCTTGCATACCTTAAGGGAACATTTTTACTGGGAGAGTCAGGATTTCTCAGAATCAAAAGAGGCTTGGTGATTTCCTTCTTCCTCAGCATAAGCCTTTGGCAATACCTCCTGTTTTAGACATTGTTGTGTTTTCGGAATCAAGCATGGCTCCTGATTCCCTACCTCCGGCTCCTAGTAAGCCAGACAGATATTACAGGGTTCCTGACTCCCACAACTTTTTATTCAAAAATCCTGCTGCTGATCCTGAGACTATCTCACCAGGGTCCCAAAGGTGTAGTGTAAAGGCCTGTACAGCTGAAAATCCTACCCTCTTTGATAGAGATTCCAGGGCGCTGTATAGATGGGGAAAGAAGGTTTATACATCTGCAACCTTGGCAGTTGGGGCCTTAAACTGCCAGTTTTATATGCTTAAATATCAACAGCATGTTATGGGCTTATTGAAACAGAAAATGATGTTGATTTCTGACTCTGTGGAAAATAAAGAATTACAGGAATTATTGCATTCAGCAGAACAGGTTGGAAAGCATACTTTGCAATGTGGTTTTGATTCCTTGGAGGCCTCTTGCAGGGCCGCAGTTACTGGATCTGTGATTAGAAGGCATGCCTGGCTCAGGGAGCAAAATCTGCCTGGTCATGTTAAAGCTAAATTGTTGGATGCCTCCTTGTAGCATGATGCTCTGTTTGGTAATAAGGCAGAAGAGGTTTTAAAGAAAATGGAAGACGAAGCTAAATCTATACAAACTGTAAACGATTTCTTACAAGTGCAGCCACTCAGGTTCAGTAGACACTGGCCTACTAACAATTGGTCCTTTCCTGTGTCCAACAGAGCCTCTCAAGGCAAATCCAGGTGATCAAAAGACTCTAGATACCAATCACAGGGTTCTTGCAAGTCAAAACAATGGGGTGCCTCCACCTCCAAATCTGGAGGAAACAAAGCGCAACCCTACGGTCTCAATGACTTCCCCCTACCTTCACCAAGCACTTATCTTTTGGCAGCCCTCCTTGGGGGGAAAATTAGCACTTCATGCTCAAAATTGGCAGTTAATTACCCAGGTATTAAACATAGTATCCCAGGGGTACAGATTTCATTTCCATACTTTGCCATTTCCAAACGGTTAGCCAGATCTGCCACAGAATCAATGGGCAGAGGCACAGAAACAAGTTATGTCCCTCTTGGATATGGGGGTATTCAGCCAGTACCAGAAAAGGAAAAAGGACAAGGTTTTTATTCAGTGACTTCCTGGTACCCAGAAAAGACCATGCCTGGCGTCCAATATTGGACTTATCGATTTTGAACACGTTCTTGGACATTCCAAAATTCAAAATGCTGACCTTACAACAGCTACTGCCTATGCTGGGCAGAAACGCTTGGCTAGTGACTCTAGACCTAAAAGAGGCATACCTGCATATCCCAATAAGGGAATCGTGCAGAAAATACCTCTGCTTCAAAGCAGGTTTTTTGCATTACCAATTCTCTGCACTGCCCTTTGGCTTATCTAATCTGCCCAGGGTCTTTACAAAGTGCCTGGCACCAGTAATTGCATTCTGCGGACGAAGAAGCATACAAATTTTATCCTTATCTGGACGACTGTCTCATTCAAGCAGAGGACAAGGACACCCTTCTTCAACATCTGGCATTTGTAAAAAGGCTTCTAACATGCCTAGGGTACACAATAAACGAAAGGAAATCAACTGGTACCCTCTCAAATAATTACATTCCTGGGTGCAAGCTTGAATACCACTGCCCAGATGGTTTACCTTACGCCAGACAAACAAAGGCAACTGACAACATACTTCAAACAAATGGCAACAAAAACCCAGTTATCTGCAAGACCAATTCTGCAGGCTTTGGAGTTCATGGCATCCTGCATTCTACTAATTCCATATGCGAGACTGCATATGAGGAAACTTCAATGGTACCTAAAAAGTTTATGGAGTCAACATTGTCGCAGTCTGGAAACAATGATTCCTCTCATTCCCTGCAAGATGGACAACACCACGGTTATGTGGTACATAAACAAGCAGGGGGGGGTACACATTCCTACCCCCTTTGCAGACTAGCCATGGAATTGTGGAACACAGCTTTGACTTACCAAATACATCTGCAAGCTCAATTCCTGCCAGGAAAGCAAAATACTCTGGCAGACTACCTAAGCAAAAGCCTTATGGACCCGCACAAGTGGAAACTAGATCCACAAATCTTCAGCATGTTGACACAGAAATGGGGGAGACCAGGCATAGATCTATTTACCTCTCCCCAAAAGTATCAACTGGACAAATTCTGTACAAGGACTTATCACAGACAAGCATGGAAAGTGGATGCCCTATCCTTCAGTTGTAAAAACCTACCAGTCTCTGCATTCCTCCCTCTGCCTCTCCTCTCCAAGGTGTTATTAAAGGTCAGACGGGAAAAACCAAATATGATACTAATTGCTCCGGACTGGCCTCGCCAACACTGGTACCCAATTCTAAGGAATATGTCTCAACTCCCTCCTTCGTACTTGCCTCAAATACCTCATCTACTGTCTCCGCAGAACAATCAAATTCTGCACATTCTGCTCCAAACTCTGAACCTTGCAGCATGGCTGATTAATTATTCAAACACCTCTCAGTAAATCTGTGATGGATGTCATTTTGGAAGCCAGAAGGCCTAGTACCAGAAAATCTTGTGCTGATAAATGGAAGAGATTGTGCTTGGAACCAAGCTCAAGGAATGGAAACAGCAAGGCCCAATATCCCTCAGATTTTGCAATATTTGACTGAGATGCTTGACAAGGGCTTATCTTTTTCCTTCAATAAAAATCCATGCCTCTGCCATCTCGGCTCATTACAACATGGAGCCTCCCCTCTTTACTCACCCTCTGCTTAAACAGTATCTTAGAGGGGCCAAAAATTTAAGTCCTCCCAGAAGATAAGAAACTCCTGCATGGGACCTCAATTTTGTGCTGAAAAAACTCCCACTGCCTCCTTTTGAACCAGCAGCTACTGCGGATTTAAAATTTTTATCTTAGAAAACAGCTTTCCTCTTGGCAATCACTTCAGTAAGAAGGGTTTCAGAACTACAGGCTGTCATAGCTGTGGAGCCTTTTATTACATTTTACCCAGACAGGGTGTCCCTCAGGACCAATCCTTTTATACCCAAGGTGGTATCCAGTGTGGCCCTTAACCAAACAATCCACCTGCCAACATTTTACCCAAATCCGCAGAATAAGGGGGAGCGGATTATGCATTCATTGGACGTACACAAACAACTAAGATTCTACTTGAACAGGACCAAATCTCTAAAAGTCTGAGCAACTACTGGTGGCATTTGCTGCAGGATCAGAGGGGAAGGCTATATCAAAGCAGACTATTTCTAAGTGGATAAGTCTCTGCATTCATTTCTGCTACTTGCACCATGGTAAACCTGTGCCCAAGGGGATCAGGTCACATTCCACCAGGGTTGCCTCTACCTCAGCAGCTTTTCTCGGAGTTCCAACCAAAGATATTCTAGAAGCTGCTACTTGGTGCTCTGTTCATACCTTCACAAAGCATTATCCTTCGCCTCTCCTTTCCAAATCCAGGGCAGGCTTTGCCACTGCAGTTCTGCAGGGCCTTGTAGCCACTCCTAATGCTATTTAGCTCCATCCTCCCATTCATAGCTTTGGGATTCTACCTAAATGTAATGACTGCAACAGTGAAACACGAAGAACATAGTACAGTTGTGTACACTTACCATAAATGTAGATGTTAGTGTATTCACTGTTGCAGTCCGGGTTACCCACCTGCCATCCCCCTTTTCCATAACTATATTCTGTAGCCTTTGTGGTGTATTTGCTTTTAGATGAAGGTAAAGTTAGTTGCTAAAAGTGCATTTACATATTTTTCTGTTTATGTATATATTTTTGCTCCCCTTTTGGGGGGCATCTGACATCTGGGGCAAGAAAAAAATTAATAAAATGGTGTCTGCTGCATGTTTTATACCAGACGACCTGACGTCATGGAAGAAGAGAGAGCAACTGACGCAGGACCCAAGACTTTGTTATTCTGGCCGACTGAGGGCATCCTGCCAACAGATTACCCAAATGTAATGACTGCAACAGTGAAAGCACTCTAACATCTAAATTTATGGTAAGTGTACACAACTGTACATTTATATTCCCAGAAAGGAAGCTAGAGTCTCAAAGATGCAAAACTCTACTTTTTTGTTTGTGACTCTCAAGTTGATTATTCTGATCTGTGCTTTAGTTCTTCTCTCTGTATCATGTGGTTTATCCACCAGTTAAGATTTTTTGGAACTTGACCATCTGTACAAATGTGGGTGTGTCCTCATCCTTTTTCCTGGAGTGCTTTCTTATATGGGCCATTTGATGGAGTTCCTTCATATCACTGATGAGATGGATTTCACAAGGAAATATAGTGGCCACCACTGGAGCAGTACTGTAAAGACCTGTTTAGCTTCATACTTAAGTTGTTAGCTGAGGACATTAAAACAAAGCTTCTAAATGCCTCACTGGCTAGAGAATTGCTTTTTGGGCCACAAACATATGAGATGCTTAAGACCCCCTAAGGAGTGAGGAAGAGTATGGACACGGTTTGCCCATATGTTCCACCCTCCTTCAAAATATAGCAGGAACTACTGAAATAAGCAAGCACCAATCTGTAGAAAGCCAGAGAAGGATAAATATTCAAAACTAGACAAACACTTAATGAGCAGAAATGGCAAGATGAAAAAAGGCATGGAGGACAACAGACACTTTCTTCCTTTAGTCAGCTGTGACTATCCAAAACCTACCTACCCCCACACACACACACACACACCAAATGTTGCATAGTTCAAATCTAGATGGAATATGGACTGCTTGCCTGGAGGGATTTAAAAAAATTGTATTAGTCAGTTGGGTAGTAGACAACATTGCAGTGGTGTACTGTCTAGAATTCGACTGTCCCTCTAGGCAAAGGAATATCCAGTGTGGCAGCATGGTAAGATCACCTTGTCATACCAATCTTGTATCTTGTGTTAAAACAGGGAACCATAGAAGCTGTCTCCAAGGGAAAAGCATGAAGGCTTTTGCTCAAGATTATTCTTAATTGCAAGAAAAGATGATACATGAAGAACCATTCTCAACTTGTCCAAATTAAACAAGTCCTTTCTGATACAAAAATTCAAACTACTGACCATCCAGGCCTCCTTACCTTGGACATGTTCAAAGGCAACCTTAGATTTAAAGGCTGCGTACTTGCACACATCCCCATTGACAAGGTGATTCCTAAAGTTGTTGACAGGAGGTTGTCCCTTTGGCTTCGCTAGTGCTGCAGGAGGCATTTACCAAATGCCTGGCACCAGTGGTTGCTCATTGCACATAAAGAACATGCATGTTTTTCCATATCTGGATAGTTATCTCCAGCCAGCATCTTCACTTCATTTCAAGTAAAAGGTAGTTCAAATGCACACAGTTTCCTCTGGGGACAAGGATGCATACCAACGTCCTTAAAATGAAAGCTGTTGTACTCTCGTTGCAAACTCTTCATAACCCCCCCCCCCCCCCCTTAGGGACTGTAGCACGCTCGCTGGCAACACGTCATTAGTTTAGTATACTAACTGACAAGGAGGATCCCGTTCTTACCCCTTGTGCAGAGGGCACCATGGGTCTTTGGGAATGGGCAATTTCTTCAGACCACTTTGTATTTGCAACACACACATACTGGGGAATCCAGTACTTTGACACAGACTCAGCTGGCCCAGTCTGATTCCCCACGAGTAGTTTCTCTATCAATTAGCTGTGAACCTGACTTTTAGTTGGCAAGTTGATGCTTTCTTTATTTTTGTAGGGATGTGTTTTGACCGCTTTGCTTTTGCACCTAAACTACAAATACAGCAGATATTTGGCTCTAATCCCCCCCCCACCTTTGATCTGAAAGTTTTTACAAAAGCCAGGTGGAAGTCATCAAGGGATGCCATGAATTTCTCCTGTATGCTAGACCCCTCTTCCTCTGATGCTAACGTTACTATGAAAAGCAAGCAGGTTGAAGAGCTCAGTCACCCTCATTGTCCCCTTATGGCCTCGACAGGGGTGGTTCTCCTTCCTCTGGTCTTGCTTCACATTTTCTCAGTGGATATTGGAGCCCATTCAGGACATCATATGCCATCAGAATTCCAGCATCCCGATCTCCATGCCCTCAACCTAACCACATTGCTTTCCCATTTGCAGTACTCTGCCATCAAGCTGCAGTTAACTGCCATATCCAGACTTTCATTCTGGAAGTTAATCCTTCTTGCCAAATTCCAGGTTATGTGAAGCTTTATGAAAGGACTCCTCTTTATACTTAGAACCCCCCCCCCGTATCAAATACCCTTCTTCCCCCTTGGGATCTCGCATGCTACTCCATGGGCTGACTTTGGAACTATTTGAACCAGTTGATAATTGTGACATGAAGGTTCGTTCTTGGGAAAACAATCATTTTGATAACTATAACTTCAGAGAGAAGATTTTCTGAACTCCTGACCTTATCTGCTAAGCCTCCTTACATTGTTTTCATTAGTTAGAATTTGAGGTGGCCATGGAATCTAACAGTAACCAATTTGATCGCCAGTCTGCTTTTTCAACTTTACTAATAAGCGACTTTATGCTGCGTCTTAATGTTCATAAACAGCTACATTTTTATCTTCACAGAAACTACAGGAGGCCTGTAGTCAGTGTTTCTGATTATGGCTCCGGCATGTTTTTCCGGCTGGATATTCATAGTTATGTTTTATAATTTCATGGGGCAAATATTGCCTTGTCATCCTAGAGACGACATACCTAATCTATGGCCACCTCATTAACCTTTCTATCACATCATCTTTTGATGACCTCTGTAATAAAGTCACTTTTTTATGGTTTGTCAAAAAAAAAAAAAAACTTTGTGACTGTGCAATCTGGGCATTGTCTCTGGAAGCAGTGCTTCCTTTGTTTTGACAGTACTCTGACATATCCTTCCTTGAGGGCCTCCCAAGAATTGTGCAGATGGGGACTCTAATCCATCCGTGAGGAAGAATGAAAGGGACAACATCTGAGTTAGTAGTTATGTACTTACCATAACTTGGTATCTTTGTTGTCCACTTTAATTCTTCCTCACCTTCCCTCCCAGCCATCCCCTCACCTGATATTTCTAGAAAGTTATCGGATGTTACACAAATTTTTAGTTTCACTTGAGTTGTAATTCTTATCTGTCCTGTCTGCATAATTCTATAGACATGGGCAACAAATTCAATCTCGGGAGCTAGAAATAGCGTAGGGAATTATGGGAATATGGAGGAGCTCAAGACTAGGAGCTGAAGTCTGGAAAATACTTCGAGTTGGATCTGAGGATTGGATCTGTAACCATCAGTGAGGAAGAATGAAAGTGGCCAACACAGATACCAAGTTATGGTAAGTACATATCAACTCATTTTTCACTACAGTGTTGGAAGTCTTTTACTGTTAAAAAAAAAAAAAAAAAAAAAATCTTTTGTCTTTCATTCCCATTTATTCTATAGAACTATGGCTGAGAAGCCTACAGGTTTTAAAAAATATGCTTCCTGTGGGTGCGCAAATCTTAATTCAGATGTTCACAGGGAGTGTTTCCCTGACCAGTTCTGCTCCTGTTCCCTCAGATCGGGATGTGTCTCACATTTGGAATGTCTGCATCAGATCCACAAGGCAGGGATCTTTTTGGATGAGGTCGGAGCCACCTTTGCCCCACAGAGCTAGATAGCTTGGGTCCGGCTTCCTCCTTGAGA
Organism: Protopterus annectens; assembly: GCF_019279795.1. Taxonomy (NCBI): domain Eukaryota; kingdom Metazoa; phylum Chordata; order Ceratodontiformes; family Protopteridae; genus Protopterus; species Protopterus annectens. The sequence goes on along the minus strand of NC_056745.1, from coordinate 1,041,920,263 downwards.
GACAGATCCAGACAAAGTGATGCCTTGCCTACTTTGGATTGGTGCTGCCAACTACTGCCTCTCCAGTTCCGTTGGCCTTTGAGATTGTGGAAAACTGTGTTCTCATTTCAGAGATATAGTCTCTCATGCATCCTTGGATGCTACACTTTCTCCTCCTGTGGTTCAGAGCTCTAATCTTATCAGACCTACTCCGCAGAGATGGCCAGTACGAACTAGCATCCAGACAGCTCCCACAGAGGAACTGTCCTTCTCTTCAGACTCCTTCCTGGAGCATCCCACTGTGGAGACTGACAGAAATAGAATGGATAAAAGTAGGTACATAAGTTCCTCCTTGGAATCTCGCACCGAAGATACTGACCTCAACGCAGGGAAAGGGTCCCCCAGATCAGCACCTAATGACATCTCATTTGAAGGCATTTTAGAGATCCTTAAGCAGAAAGGTGTCTGGTCCTCAGATAATACTTAGTCTGAGGAGTCAATATTTCTGGAAGCTTTTGGTGCTTCTACTTCCCCATTTGTGAAGTGCAGCACACCACCGGGAACTCTGGTATTCCCACCCCCTTATTTCTTACAAGGTCTCATGCCTGCCCTTCCCATTCTACTCAAAGCAAATAGTTAGCAGTTCAGTAATTTTATCCTATATGTATTAGCTGCTTCTAACAGTCCCTTTACTTTAACCTTCATCTCTTAAGATTTCTAGGATTATATCCACTACTTTTAAGTTGTTTATAGTAAAAGTTGTTCTAACTTTTGTTGTCAGTCAGTATTTATCTGCTATCCTATCCTTCACAACTTCTCTTCTCTACCTTTACCTACAGTGTCTTTTTCAGCCCCAAGTATGTTCAGAAACTAAACCGGCTAAGGTTTCCTACCTTACTGATTTAGTTTTTGGAAAACTGCAAACCAGGTCCAGTCCAGCCCACTCTATTCCCCCTCGCTTTGCTCGGGCTGACTCCACACTCCTACCCTACTCCCATTACCACCCACCTCCATATCCCATTACATTTATTCTCACCCTAGCCCCACCCTCTATCTCTAGTCATCCTATCACACTTATTCTCTAATTACTCCAAATTTAATCTCATCCCATATCAAAACCCTACACTCCCATACCTCCCACAAATTAGCCAGTTAATCTCTACCTAACAAACCTCATCTTCAGCCCAATAACTTTCCCTTAAACACTTTCTAAATCTAAATGCCAACAATCTAAGTTCCCTAACACTAACACCCTCCTCTCCTAATATGTCACTTCTCTGATACTAGACTTCTCATCTTCTCTCTTTACTTACTCTTGTTAAACTCAGTGGCACTCTAAATAACTTACCCACACTAAAAACCTACTTGTAAAACAGCTACACAAACCCACTATCTTACAGCTTCTCTGAAGTATTCTCTAGCCTATATGCTACAGACATAATTTTATACAGCAAATTAAAATCTTTACTGTATACAACAAGACCAAAACAAACCTAGCTCTAAATTAGCAATACAAAACAAAAAGGAAATCTCAACCCATTTCTCTTCCACATAGTTATACTAGATTACCTCAACGTGGGCACACATGTCCCAACCCAGGGCCCATCTCCTCCCCTCTCAACCCCTCTCCCCCAACACCTATAAATCACTTAATTTGACCACTCTTAACCTTCAAAGTATCAAAACAAGATCCCTGACTTACATGCCTGGAAAGCCCATAACAAACTGGATGTTATAGCCGCTACTGAGATGTGGTTAAAACCCTACATAAAATACATTGAATTTCTACCCTCCAGGCTATGCCTGTTAAAGCTCAGGTAGCCCAAGCAAAAAAAGGTGGAGGTGTCACACTGCTATACCCAAGCTCCTTTACTATTGTCCCATACTCTAAATCTAGCCCACATTTCTCCACAACCAAAATATTAATATCCCCCTTAAAATGAATAACTGCAAAAGCCTTTTCATCGTAGTCCTATATATCCCTCCAGGCATTAACATTCCCGTACTTGAAGAAATACTTGCCTGGACAAGAAATGTAAAATAATGAAGCGGTCATTCTGGGCAATGTAAATATTAACTGGCTAGACATCTGCCATCACCACCCTTCCTTCAATATTAACCTATATAACTTTACTCAACTAATAGCCAACATAACTAGACACAATAAAAACAATGACAGCGGCTCAGTCGTGGACTTGGTATCATGGTCTTTGTCGCAAATAAAATCTTTTCCACTGGTACACTGCCCAATAGTATAAGCGACCAGCTACCTGCCTTCATACCATGCCAAACTACCCGAATGCCATATAAATGCCAGTATAAGCGAACTAGGGGCTTATCTCACTTCTGCCCAACCACCTTTAATGACACTTTACAAGGCATTAACTGGGATGTACTAAAGGCCCTTCCCCTCAGTGATGCGGTTGAGTTCTTTAACTCTACATTTCTAAGGATCCTAAACCATCTAGCTCCACTCTGACACAAGGGAGTAAAAATTAAGCATCCCAGCTGGCTTACTAGACCCACTAAGCAACTCATGACTGCTAGGGATAAAGCATGGAAATTGTGGCAAGAAAAGAAAAATCCCTCTGACCACATTCAATATTAAACAACTCCTCAATCAAGTAGTGTCTAGTCATTAAAAATAAAAACAGAGCACTACATTAGTCTACAAAGTCATCATAATTAAAATCCCCCACAATTATGGGCCTCCATCAGTTCTTTACTTAACAGAGACTCAAATAATGATAATCCCTTGTCCAAATCCCGATAAAGCACCCACTGAAGCAGCCTCACTCTTCAACTCATATCTCATCAATACCATAGCTAATCTCTCAGCCACCTTTCCACAAACTAATACTGGTCCTTCAAATCCATGCATACATGACACATTTACACCCTGTTTACCAAACTCTTCTGTTTTTGCCTATACCTACGCAAGTATTAAAAAAAAATGCTCCTTAAACTCAAACCATGCACCAGTGCCCCTGATAACCTTCCTCCAGAATTCCTACAAATATCAGCTAACTCAATTGCTTACCCCATCAACATGCTTCTAAATAGATCTATTCAGGAGTCCCCTGTTCCTACAGTTGGAGGGGAAGCATTTATTCTCCCCCTTCACAAAGGCAGGAGCAACTCTGACATTTCCAGCTTTTGACCTATTGCTATTATCTCACCCCATCTCTAAGATCTTGGAAAAATGCATTGATACTAATTTTCTTAAATATCTGCTTCACAACCAAATCCTTTCTCACTCAGCATGGTTTTAAACCAGGTCAATGCACAACTGCAGCTCTTGTATCCTCCTTGGGCACAGTTAACTGTGCCAGAGATGCTGGAAAAACTGTTTACTCACTCTATCTTGACTGTTCTATACCATTTAATATTGTCTCCCACCCTCCACTTCTCACTTAACTCTCTAACTTGAGCATCTCACCCCTAACCCTAAACTGGTTCTCAAACTACCTCACAAATAGGTAACAATCAACTAAATGGCAAAGGTAACAATCAACTAAATGGCAAAATTCCTTCCCTCTCCTTTCCTTAACACAACTACAGGTGTTCCCCAAGGATCCAGATTTAGGGCCCTTACTGTTCAGCATATTTATCAACAACTTCCATGACACTTAGTCACAGTACTGTCCAATATTCAGATGACTCGGCCATCATCTACCCTGCCAATTCCACATCCAAACTTCAGCAACTCGCCCAATGTGCCTGTACATCTACAGAAATATGGTTGACTAATAATCACCCTAAACCCCAACAAAACTAAAATTATACCATTTACAACTAAAAAAATTTCCCTAAACAAGGATAAATTTACTATTCTCAAAATAACACCATCATTGTGGTTGTACCATATACAAAACTACTAGGTACTTGATCTGCATATTTACAGCAATATCAAAAAATATCAAAAACTTGGCATGCTGTATAGACGCAAACACTAACTGCTCTGCAAAATTATTCCTAGCATCTTCTTTTCTGCTACCATCTCTTCTATACGGTACTCCTCTCCTTACCAACATCCAGTCCTCTCTGAAATCCAGATTTGATATGTGCTACTGTAAAGTTGCTAAATTTATAACCAATGCAAACTACTCATTTAACCATTGTTCCTTGATGTTCGTGTTACACTGCTGCAGTCATCACACTTGTGTTATCCTGACGTCAGGCGGTCCCGCTGTCAGCCAGAGTTCCAAAGTCTTGGTCCGACGTCAGTTGCTGTCGCTTCTTCCCTGACGTCAGTGTGCCAGGTATATATTAGATGCATCCGATGCCATTTTCTTCAGTCTTTCTTGCCACGCGGTGCCCGAAGCAGAAGCAGTTTGCAAGTGCCGGTTGGCCGACTCCTGAGATTTTTGAAGTTGAATTTCAGATCCAAAGTCTTCAATAAAGCTAAGTACCCCATTGGGGAAACTTTTTTCTTGCCTCAGACCGATGTCAGAAAAAGTTAATTGTATTTCTTGTGGGAAGCAAATACCTCATAAGGACTTCCACTCTTACTGTATTCCATGCCTAGGCCCTGATCACGACGTCACTAGTTGTCGGTTTTGTGCTAGATTTAACAAACGCACTATAAAAAGACGTTTTGATTTTGCTTTGCACTACTTTGGCCGAAGGTTCAATTATACTATGCCGTCGGATCAACCAACGACCGCAATTCTGAAAAAACGCAAAGACAAGGATAAAGACAGGCATCAGAGGTCCAAAACCGATGACGAAACCTCTTCTAGGCCAGTCGCCGGTTTTCAGCGAGGCACTTTCGCAGCCCCTGACACCCGCTACCTCAGAGCCACAGGCCGCCTCTGACTCCCACGTGGAGACAACTAGGCCTCTGGAAACTCAAGGTGTTGGGCCTACGGAAACTAATCCCTCAGATGGGTCCGGAGCCGCTGAACAGGCACCGACTTCTGAGGGTGTTTTCAGACCTTCACAACTTACCATTAAATCAACAGCCAAGACAAAGGTACCATTAAAGACAAAGAAACAAGTACAGCATTCTCCTGGACAGTCCTCCATGCCTAAGAAACAGATGCTTAAAATGGCCGAAGACCTTATTACTCTAATCAGGGGTTCCCATCCCCCTCCTGAGAAAAAGCCTAGGCAGGATATAGACTATGACTCCTCTGATCAGGTTTCCATTTCCTCTGATTCCTCTTCAGACAGGGATACTCTTTACCCCCCTATGAGGACTCTGATGCTGAGGGATCTATCCCTTCAGCCTCTCCTCCTGAGGATTACTCTTTTGGGGAACTTTACATACATGAGGGAACATTTCCATTGGGAAAGTCAGGAATACTCAGAATCCAAGAAAAGGCTTGGGGATTTCCGCTTATTGCCTCAGCACAGGCCCCTGGCTATTCCACCTGTACTAGACATTGTGGATGATGTGTTCTCTGAATCCAGCTTATCTCCTGACTCTTTGCCCCCTGCTCCAGCCAAGCCAGATAGGTATTATATATAGAGTCCCTGACTCAAGTTTCTATACAAAAACCCTTCTGCTGATCCAGAAACTATTTCCCAGGGTCCAGAAGGGGTTAAGGCTTTCATTGCAAAAAATCCAGTACCCTTTGACAGAGATTCCAGAGCTTTGGATAGATGGGGGAAGAAAGTATACACGTCTGCAACTTTAGCAGTAATAGCTTTAAATTGCCAGTTTCACATGCTTAAGTACCAACAATATTTAATGGCTCGGTTAAAACAGAAAATGCTTGGTAGCTCAGAAGCTCCTGATTGTAAAGAAATGCAGGATTTATTGTATGCAGTTGAACAGGTGGAAAAACATACTGTGCAATGTGGTTTTGATTCTTTAGAGGCCTCTTGTAGAGCCGCAGTTACAGGTTCTGTTATTCGAAGACATGCTTGGTTAAAAGAACAGAGTTTACCTGAACATGTTAAGGCAAAGTTATTGGATGCTCCTTTACAACATGATACCTTGTTTGGTGTTAAGCCAGAAGAGGTGTTAAAAGAAAATGGAGGATAAAACTATGCAAACAGTCAAGGATTTCTTACTGGTACAGCAACCTCTGTTTGGAAGAAATTGGCCAACAAAAAATTGGTCCTTTCCAGTGTCAGACAGGCCACAGAGAGGTAGATACAGACGCCCAAGAGGCAGATCTCAACCCCAAGGCTCAGACAGACGACAGTGGGGCACCTCAACCCCAAAAGGAGGTGAGGACAAGTCTCAACCTTACAAGAAACAGTCACAATGACTTTCCCTTGCGTACGCCAAGCACGTCCCTTCTGGAAGTCCCCTTAGGGGGAAAACTAGCACTTTTTTCTCAAAACTGGCAAGCAATCCCCCAAGACAAATGGGTCTTGAATATTGTGTCTCAAGGTTACAGATTCCACTTCCATACTTTACCAAAGCTAAAAGGAATGCCAGACCTGCCACAAAAACAAATTTCAGCCCTCATGGACATGAGAGCTATACAAAATGTATCGCAACAGGAACAAGGACAAGGATTTTACTCAAGACTCTTCCTGGTCTCCAGAAAGGACAAAGGCTGGAGGCCTATACTGGACCTTTCAATTCTGAATACTTACCTGGATATTCTGAAGTTCAAAATGTTGACATTACAGCAGCTTCTAGCCATGCTGGACAAGAAGGCTTGGCTTGTTACTCTGGACCTCAGAGGCATACCTGCATGTCCCTAGCAGACAAAATTGCAGAAGATACCTCTGATTCAAAGCTGGTACAATGCACTACCAATTCTCTGCACTGCCCTTTGGCTTATCTACTGTGCCCAGGGTCTTCACAAAGTGCCTGGCACCAGTAATTGCATTTTGCAGACAAAAAGGAATTCAAATATATCCATACCTGGACAACTGCCTCATTCAAGCAGAGACAACATTCTTCTACAGCATCTGGCGTTTGTGAAAAGATTGCCAGTTTCTCTAGGGTACACAGTAAACGAAAAGAAGTCAAAACTAGTGCCCTCACAACAGATTACATTCCTGGGTGCCAGCTTAAATACAATGGCTCAGATGGCTTACCTCCTGCCAGAGAAACAAGTGCAACTAACTCAATATTTTCATCTACTGGCAAAAATGTCCCATCGCCCTGCAAGAAAAATTCTGCAGGCCCTGGGATTCATGGCATCCTGCATACTACTAATACCATATGCCAGACTGCATATGAGGAATTTACAATGGTACCTAAGTATTTGGACTCAACATTCTCGCAATCTAGAAGCAGTAATTCCAATAATTTCCTGCCTACAACAGGAGTTTCGATGGTGGGCACAGGCATGTCACCTAAACAAGGGTCAGCCTTTTACCCAACCCACAGCCAGGCAAACTCTAACAGATGCTTCGGATTACGCCTGGGGAGCACACATGGCAGGAACATGCATTCAGGGCAAGTGGACCACAGACCAGATGCATCTTCACATCAATCAAAAAGAGATGTTGGCTGTTCAAAATGCCCTAACAGCTTTCAAGGACCTTCTACACCCAGGAAAACTATTACTAAAGACTGAGACAACACCACAGTAATGTGGTACATAAACAAGGGTGCACTCACTCTTATCCCCTATGCAGGCAAGCCATGACCTTGTGGAAAACAGCTCTAACGTACCAAGTTCACCTGCTAGCACAATTCCTGCCAGGAAAGAAAAATGCTCTGGCAGACCACCTAAGCAGAAATATGGACCCTCACGAATGGAAATTGAACCCACAAATCTTCAGCATAACACAAAAATGGGGATGCCCAGACATAGATCTTTTTGCCTCCCCTCTGAATTGCCAACTACAAAAATTCTGCACAAGGACTTATCACAAACAAGCATGGAAAGTGGATGCTCTTCTGTTCAGCTGGAAAAACCTAAAAGTCTATGCCTTCCCACCACTGCCTCTCCTTTCAAAGGTACTCCTAAAAGCCAGACAAGAAAAAACACAGAAGAATCCTGATTGCTTCAGACTGGCCACGCCAGCACTGGTGTACCCTGTCTTAAGGAACTTGGCTCAGGGCCCACCATGGATTTTGCCCCAAATTCCACACCTTCTGACTCAACAAAACAATCAGATCCTGCACGGTCAGCTCAAAACCCTAAACCTGGCTGCATGGCAGATACTTTAGTCAAACAGGCAACACCTCTCTGAAGCTGTTATGGATGTCATTTTGGAGGCCAGGAGGCCTAGCACCAGGAAAGCTTACTCAGAAAAATGGAAGAGATTCTGCGCCTGGAACCAGGCTCACAGCCTTTGACCCTCTTGTTCCAAACATTCCTCAGATTTTACAATACTTAACTGAGATGCTTGACAGAGGCCTATCCTTTTCATCAATTAAGATTCACACCTCTGCCATTTCTGCACATTACAACACGGATCCTCCTTTATTCTCTCATCCCTTGCTAAAGCAGTACCTCAGATGGGCTAAAAACATAAGACCGCCCCGGAGAGCACCAACACCAACTTGGGACCTCAATTTCCTTTTGGAAAAACTGACCCTACCACCTTTTGAGTCCGCCAATACATATATCATGGAAAACAGCTCTGCTCCTGGCAGTAACTTCAGCACTAAGAGTCTCAGAGCTAAAGGCATTAATGGCAGTGGAACCTTTTATAATTTTTCATCAGGATAGGGTATCTTTAAGGACAAACCCTAAATTCATGCCATGGCTCTTAACCAAACCATCCATTTGCCTACTTTTTATCCAAACCCCTAAAATAAAGGGGAGAAACTTCTGCATTCTTTGGACATACACAGGCAGCTATGCTTCTACTTGGACAAAACAAAAGCTTTCAGGAAAACTGATCAACTGTTTGTAGCATATGCTGCAGGATCACAAGGCAAGGCGATCTCAAAGCAGACTATATTCAAATGGATAGGACACTGTATTCGGTACTGCTACACACAGCATGAAAAATCTGTCCCTAATAACATTAGGCCTCATTCCACCAGGGCAACAGCCACTTCAGCAGCCTTTCTCAGATGAGTACCTACCAAGGAAATTTTGGAGGCTGCAACTTTGAGTTCAGTGCACACCTTCACCAAGCATTACCATCTGCCTCAACTCTAAATCCAGAGCAGGATTTGCCACTGCAGTTCTGCAGGGCCTCTTAGCCAATCCTAACTCTTTATAGACCAGCCACCCAAACTTAGCTTTGGGATTCAACCCAAGTGTGATGACTACAGCAGTGTAACACGATGAACATAGTGAAGTTTTGTACGTACCATAAATGTAGATGGTTGAGTGTTCACACTGCTGCAGTCCAGGTTACCCTCCCTCCATCCCCTCTGAACTAGCTGGACTTATCTATACCCTTCTATCCTATACAATCTTTGGGGTGTATTTGCAACCCAAGTATGATGACTGCAGCAGTGTGAGCACTCGAACATCTACATTTATGGTAGGTACAAAACTGTACTTTACATGTACTGAACTGGCTAGAGCTCCCATATTCTTGCATACGTAGAGTTAACCACTGCACACAAATTCATACACAAACCAGCAAATTCCCCCTCCCTTATTTCCCTACTTACTCCATGGCATTCAAATAGACCTCTCTGATCAGAAAACCAACTGCTCGTGAACGTACTAAAACGAAACCTTTCAGCTGGACTGATGCTCTATTCCTTTACTATTGCAAAACTATGCAACACCCTCCCACCTTCAATCAGGACTATAGGCAATGCTGCGCTCTCTTAAACAAAAAAAAAAAAAAAAAAAAATCCGTTGGACTACACCTTCTATGTATGTATATATATATATATATATATATATATATATATATATATATATATATATATATATATATATATATAATGTATATACTCCTTGGTTTTTTTTACCATCTCAAATCACCCAGTTAAGTCTGTTATTTCATCACCTATATTTAATCAGAGGACATCATGACTATTAGTCATACTAGGCTGCATGAACCTAAGCTACTAACATGGTTTACTTAGGATGTGATATTCTAACGTGTGTTCTATTTATGTAGACCGCATTATCTTTGATATTGTATGCAGATTTTCACCTTACTCCTTCAGTTGTCACTCCTACATACTGTGGTACTAAACTGTTACTCTTAAAATGTATGCAATTGATCATGTTGATCTGTTGTATGTGATCTTACTGTAGAGCTTTTCTCCTCTGGCCTCCACTGAAAATGGCCTCACTATAACTAAATGGACCATCCCAGTAAACAAATGCAAATGAATAAATGAATAATTACATCGTGGGTGACTTCTCTGGCCAATGAGCTTATCACTCTAGTCTTTCGCTGGGCATGCAGGGAACCAGATTCTGTTAAACCAATCCCACGTCACCCAGATAAAATTTTAGCTTCTCCAAAAGACAAACTCCAGTGGAGCAAAGGAGTCCTGTTGATGCAATAGCTGTGGCGGCAACCACTAAGAAGGAGCTAACAGAACAGAAAGCCCAGTGCATTGGACAGGTTTGGAAAATGTGTATTTGCTTTAGTGAACTTTGCCTTGAAGCCCTTGAGTTATCTGACGCACTTTTACAAGACTGCAGAGGGATTTGCCAAGGAACTCTCAAAATACGAGTCCATGTCTGCAGAGGACTATAAAAGATCATCTTCACAGCTGGTCACTCTATTCTATTTCCAATGCATCCATGAGGTTGATTCCTTATGCAGCCGAGGGTACCTCATGGGAAGCCAGTTCAGGCATTGTAATAAGGAGACATGACTGGGTGCACTTATGTGATTTTGCGGCACCTTTCAAGTCTCTCTTCATCAATGCCTCTTTTGATGGAACATCCTTGTTTGGCCCTTCTGTGAAAGAAACGCTTTCCCCACAGTGAACAGGAAGGAAATTCCCTGTCTGCCCTAGGAATTTCTTTTCTACTCTTAAATGATCCTTTTCAAGGAATCAAAGAGAAGGCCAGGAAACTTGGTGCAGTAAAATCCCAGAAAGCATTTTAAGATTCATGTGGGGACAACTCCTTCAGAGGCAGAGGAGGGAGTTCAAATGGAAGATGCTGTCTGCGTTGCAGAGAGAGGCCTGCAAAACCAGGGGTTCTGAGATTCCTTTTCCAGAGGTTATTTCATACCATTTTTCCTGATTCCCTTATCAAAAAAACAAAAAAGCAAAAAAGCTTCCTGATGTCCCATGTAGTCAGAAGCTGCAGCTCAGAGATTCAGAAGCCACTGGACAAGAGTCATCCAGGACATCCCACCAGACCAGAGAGGATTTGGAACTTACTCGAGATTCTCTTTAGTGCCAAAAAAGACTGAGGACCTGAGACTAATTTTGGATCTTGACAATCTGAAGCAATATGTGAGGAAATCAAAGCTCCAAATGGTCACCGATGTTCTTCGTGTTTCACTGTTGCAGTCATTACATTTGGGTAATCTGCTGGCAGGTTGCCCTCAGTCTGCCTGAATTCCAAAGTCTTGGGTCCTGCGTCTGTTGCTGTCTTCTCTTCCATGACATCAGGTCATCAGGGGTGTAAAACATGCAGCCGACACCATTTTATTTAGTCTGTCTTGCCGCACAGTGCCCGAAGCAGAAGCATTTCACAAGTGCTGGTCGGCCGACTACTGAAATATTCGCGTTTCAGTTTCAGAACCGAAGTTTTCAATAAAGCCAAGTACCCCATTGGGGAAACTTTCTTCTTGCTTTTTACCGATGTCAGAAAACGTTAATAATTGTATTACTTGTGGGAAGCAAATACCTCATAAGGATTTCCATTTATACTGTATTCCTTGCGTAGGCCCTGATCACAACGTGCCTGGCTGGCTGTTTTGTACTAGATTTAACCACCACACTATTAAGCGTCGGTATATTTTTGCATCTAAGTATTTTGGAAACTGATTAACTACCTGGAGATGTCATTGGATAGCAATCCGACTACCAGAGTACATAAACTCAAAGAAAAGGACAGAGAAAGGCAGTCGAGATCCAAAACTGACGACTAAGCTTCTAAGACAGTCGCCGGTACTCGGTGAGGCGCTTTCGCAGCCCCTGATGCCTGCTACCTTCGAGTCGCAGGCCTGTACCTACACCCATGTGGAGTCCGGCATGCCGCAAGATACTAAAGGTATTGGACTGACTGATGTATCTCCCTTGGATGGGTCCGGAGCCGCTGAGCAGGCAACGGCTTCTGAGTGTGTATTCAGAATATTTTTATATCAAACCGAAAGCTGCAAAATCAAAGGCAAAGACACCTTCTAAAACTAAAAAACCAACGCCTGAGCCACATGCACAGGCCTCTATGCTTAAAAAAACAGATGATCAAAATGGCTGAAGACCTTATTACCTTGATCGGGGTACCCGTGTGTTAAAGGGGGGCCTAACACATGACTGATACTGATCTTCATCACAGGTTTTCTCTTCTCTCCGATTCCCTCCATGATCTAGAATTCTTACCTCCCCTCCTATGATGATTGTGATGAGGGAGGATTCCATGCATCTCCTCCTCCTGATTATTCATATTCATTTGGAGAAACATTTGATGAGGAGCATTTTCACTGGGAGAGTCAAGACTTCTCAGAATCAAAAAAGAGGCTCAGGGAATTCATCCTTTTCCCTCAGCACAAGCCTTTAGCCTTTAGCCATTCCCCATTGTGGATGATGTTTTTTCGGAGTCAAGCCTGATCCCCGACTTTTTACCTCAGGCTTCCCAGTAAGCCTGACCGGTATTAGTGTCCCTGACTCTCATAAATTTTTATTTAGAAACCCTGCTGCTGATTCTGAAACTATTTCACAGAGCCCAAAGGGAGTTAAGACCTCAACAGCAAAAAAAAACCCTACCCCCTCCGACAGATTCAAGGGCGCTGGACAGATGGGGAAAAAAGGTTTATACATCTGCAACCTTGGCAATCAGGGCCTTAAACTGTCAATTTCATATGCTTAAGTACCAACAACATGTTATGGGATTGCTGAAACAGAAAATGATGTTGATTTCAGAATGTGCAGAAAATAAGGAATTGCATGAATTATTGCATGCAGCTGAACAAGTTGGAAAGCATACTTTGCAATGCGGTTTTGATTCTTTAGAGGCCTCCTGCAGGGCCGCAGTTACTGGATCTGTGATTAGGAGGCATGCCTGGTTAAAGGAACAACATTTGCCTGATCGGGTTAAAGCTAAATTGCTAGATGCACCTTTACAGCATGATTCTCTGTTTGGTATTAAGGCAGAGGAGGTTTTAAAGAAAATGGAAGACAAAGCAAAGTCTATGCAAACTGTTAAAGATTTCTTAGTAGTGCAGCCACCTAGATTCAGTAGGCACTGGCCTACAAAAAATTGGTCCTTTCCTGTGTGTCAGAGCTCAAAGGGGCAAATCCAGACAACCTAAGGGTTCCAGGTACCAGGCTCAAGACTCGTACAGGTCAAAACAATGGGGCGCATCCACCTCCAAATCTGGAGGAGATAAAGCGCAAACCTACAGAAAGCGATCCCAATGACTTCCCTCTGCCTACACTAAACACTTATCTTTTGGCAGCACCCATGGGGGAAAAGTAGCACTTTTGCTCAAAATTGACAGTTAATAACCCAGGACAAGTGGGTACTGAAGATCGTATCACAGGGATACAGATTCCATTTCCACACTCTGCCAATGACAGATGGTTGGCCAGACCTGCCAAAAAAACAATGGGCAGAGGCTCAAACAGGTTACGTCTCTCATGGATATGGGGGCTATTCAAGACCGTACAAGAACAGGAAAAAGGACAAGGTTTTTACTCTAGTGTTCTTGGTACCCAGAAAGGACAAGGCCTGGTGGCCAATACTGGATTTATCGATTTTGAACACTCAAAATGGTCACTTTGCAACAGCTTCTGCCCATGCTGGGCAAGAATGCTTGGCTGGTGACTTTAGACTTAAGAGGCATACCTGCATGTCCCAATAAGACAGTCATGCAGAAGATACCTCCGATTCAAGGCTGGCTTAATGCATTACCAATTGTCTGCACTGCCCTTTGGCTTATCTACTGCGCCCAGGGTCTTTACAATGTGCCTGGCACCAGTAATCACATTTTGCAGACAAAGTAGTATTCAAATATATCCTTACTTGGACGACTGTCTCATTCAGGCAGAGAACAAGGACACTATTCTACGATACGTGGCGTTTGTGAAAAGGCTCCTAGCATGCCTAGGGTACACAATAAACGAAAAGAAATTGCAACTGGTACCCTCTCAAAAGATAACCTTCCTGGGTGCAAGCTTGCATACAACTGTCCAGATGGCTTACCTCACGCCAGACAAAGGCAACTGACTACTTCAAACTGATGGCAACAAAAACCCAGTCTTCTGCAAGACAAATTCTGCAGGCTCTGGGCTTCATGGCATCCTGCATCCTACTAATTCCATATGCAAGACTGCATATGAGGAAACTTCAATGGTACCTAAAAAGTTTATGGCGTCAACCTTCACACAGTGTGGAAACTGATTCCTCTCATCCCCTGCCTGCAACAGGAGTTTCTATGGTGGGCAAAGGCCTGTCACCAAAATATGGAATGGCCCTTCACTCTACCCCCTGCCAGCCATACCTTAACAGTCGCATCAGATTATGCCTGGGGGGCCCACATGGCAGGAAGATGCTTCAGGGCATATGGGCACCAAATCAAATGCATCTACATATCAACCAGAAAGAGATGCTAGCTGTTCAAAATGCCCTAATGGCCTTCAAGGACTTACTTCATCCAGGACAGCTACTGATAAAGACCAACAACACCACAGTTATGTGGTATATAAACAAGCAAGGGGGCACACACTCATACCCTCTTTGCAGATTAGCCATGGCACTGTGGCATACAGCTTTGACCTACCAAATAAATCTTCAAGCTCAATTCCTGCCAGGAAAATAGAACACTCTGGCAGACGACTTAAGCAGAAACCTTATGGATCCTCACGAGAGGAAACTAAATCCACAAGTATTCAGCATAACAGAGAAATGGGGGAGCCCAGACATAGATCCGTTTGCCTCTCCTCAAAATTATCAATTGAAAAGATTCTGCACAAGGACTTATCACAGACCAGCATGGAAAGTGGACGCCCTATCCTTCAGTTGGAAAAACTTGTCAGTTTACGCCTTTCTTCCTCTGCCTCTTCTACCCAAGGTCGTCCTAAAGGTCAGACAAGGGAAGCCAAAGATGATATTAATTGCCCCGGACTGGCCCAGCCAATACTGGTACCCAATCTTAAGGAACTTGTCTCAATACCCAGCTTGGACCTTGCCTCAAAGACAACAACTACTGTCCCAGTAATACAATCTGATCCTGCACAATCCGCTACAGACCCTGAACCTGGCAGCATGGCTAATCA
Organism: Protopterus annectens; assembly: GCF_019279795.1. Classification (NCBI taxonomy): domain Eukaryota; kingdom Metazoa; phylum Chordata; order Ceratodontiformes; family Protopteridae; genus Protopterus; species Protopterus annectens. The sequence continues at coordinate 1,041,905,037 of NC_056745.1, read as the reverse complement.
TGTAATCACTCGAATGACACCTCTCAGTAAAGCTGCGATGGATGTCATTTTTGAGGCCAGAAGGCCTAGTACTAGAAAATCTTATGCTGACAAATGGAAGAGATTCTGTGCTTGGAATCAAGCACAAGGAACTGATACAGCAGAACCACATATTCTTCATATATTACAATACTTAACTGAGATGCTTGACAAAGGCCTATCTTTCTAATCAGTCAAAATCCATGCCTTTGCCATTTTGGCTCATTACAATACAGAACCACCAATCTTTTCTCATTTTTTACTAAAGCAGTATCTTAGAGGAGCCAAAAACCTAAGGCCTCCTAGAAGATCAAAATTACCTGCATGGGACCACAATTATGTGTTGGAAAAACTCACCCTGCCTCCATTTGAACCAGACGCTACCGCTGATATAAAGTTCTCATCATGGAAGACCGCTCTGCTACTAGCAGTTACTTCAGCAAGAAGAGTTTCAGAGCTACAGGCCCTCATGGCTGTACAGCCTTTTATCATATTGTACCCAGACAGGGCGTCTCTGAGCACAAATCCTACTTTTATGCCTAAGGTGGTTTCCAGTGTGGCTGTTAACCAAACAATTCATCTGCCAACTTTTTATCCAAATCCGCAGAACAAAGGGGAGAGAATTCTGCATTCCTTGGACGTGCACAGACTGCTAAGATTCTACTTGAGCAGGACAAAAGCTCTATGAAAAACTGAGCAATTACTAGTATCCTATGCTGCAGGATCAGAAGGAAAGGCTATCGCAAAGCAGACCATTTCAAAGTGGATAAGCCACTGCATCCATTTCTGCTACTTACACCATGGTAAACCTGTGCCCAAGGGCATTAAGTCTCATTCCACAATAGCTGCAGCTACTTCTCAGAGGAGTACCAACCAAAGACATTCTAGAGGCTGCTACTTGGAGTTCTGTTCACATCTTTACAAAGCATTGCCATTTGCCTCTCTACTCCAAGTCCAGGGCAGGCTTTGCCCCTGCAGTGCTGCAAGGCCTTATAGCCGCAACTAATTCTGTTTAGATCCAGCCTCCCAACCATAGCTTTGGGATTCTACCCAAATTTAATGACTGCAACAGTGAAACACGAAGAACATAATACAGTTGTGTACACTTACCATAAATGTAGATGTTCGAGTGTATTCACTGTTGCAGTCCAGGTTACCCTCCCGCCATCCCCCTATCATTCTACAGTTTACCTTTCCTTCTCTATCTTCTACAACCTATGTGGTGTATTTGCTTGTAGATGAAGGTAAAGTTTATATTGATGCATGTATATAGATATATAAATATAATATTGCTACCCTTTTGGGGGCATCTGACATCGGGGGCAAGAAAAACTAAAGAAAATGGCATCTGCTGCATGTTTTATACCCCTGACGTCATGGAAGAGAAAACAACTGACGCAGGACCCAAGACTTTGGAATTCAGGCTGACTGAGGGCAACCTGCCAGCAGATTACCCAAATGTAATGATTGCAACAGTGAATACACTCCAACATCTACATTTATGGTAAGTGTACACAACTGTACTTTCAGACCATTCTACCTCTTTTACACAAGGACGATTGGATGTTCTCAATCAGTCTTCAGGACGTATAATATTTAAAAAAACACAGATGCTCCCAAAGATTCTTTTGCTTTTGGTTGGGAGCCAGTCACTATCATCTCAAGAGCCCTGCCCTTTGCATTCGCCACAGCCTTCAGTGTGTTTTACCAAGTGTATGGCAGTGGTAGTAGTAGCAACTCACTTGAGACTGCAAGGATTAAGAATGTTTCCATACCTGGACAACTGGCTCCTTACCATCCCAACCAGGCATTTTCGAGAACAGTCCAGGGATTATTTGCTCCAAATTTGTGAAACACTAGGCATTAGGTGACATTTCCAAATCCAAATTACTACTGGTACAGAGCCTGGAATTTCATTGGTGCTCACCCAAATACAAGTCAGATTGCTTCTCTAACTCCTTATGTCGTTACTGTCAAGTCCCAGGTTCAACAAATTCTTTCTCATCCTCCTCCAGACTTATCGTTCAGGCCATGGATTCCATGGCAGCATCTAATATTGGCCTCATTAGCACTTTACTATATGCATGTTCTTCAATGGACTTGTAGCTTTTCAGTGGTTTATTCTTTGACAACCTCTCTTCTCCTTGGTCAAACTTTCTCCAGTATGTATAAACCATCTTTGTCGGTTGACATTTGCACAGATCGCCCTTTCGTTCCATCTCCCGCAGTCGCGACTGTGACCATCGATGCCTCCCTACTGGGGTGGGGGGACATTTCTTGGAATGGATGGTCCAAGGTATGTGGTCCCCCCTGCAAGAGACCAATTCACACATCAATGTCCTAGTGATAAGAGTAATCCTAAGAACATTGCAGGCGTTTCATGAGGTTCTCCCTCTGGGGACTATTGCTGTTAAAACCAACAAGCATGTCTGTGGTCTGGTGCATCAACAAACAAGAGGCAGCTCTGTCTTACCTCCTCTGAGAAGCTACGCATATTCCATGGAAGTCCAATGTACTAACTGAAAAACTCTGCAGGTCTATTCTTGTACCTCATTAGTGATCACTCAATCAGTAGCAGAGAAAAATGTGTATTGGGTCTATCTTGCTGCAGTCTTTTCTCTTTTTTTCGTCTCCCCACGACAACAAACACAGCAGGTACTTCACCTTGGTCCCCCCTCAGGGGGGGTTGCCGAGAGATGCTCTAGGCCATGTTTGGCCCTACAGTCTCCTTTATGCCTATCCCCAGTACCTCTGCTTCCAAAACTTTTAAAGAAAGCCATTTGGTTGAAGAGCTCAATTATCCTCATTGTCCCCTTTTGCCCTCACCAAGTAAAGTTCCCCTTCCTTTGGTTTCATCTACATTATCCTCCTTGGACACTGGACCCCAAGTCCCTTTGGGATAAAACATCCCAATATCTTAGCTCTAAAACTAACATCATGGTTTCTCCAGTTCTATTAATAGCTAGACAGCCCAGGCTTTCTTCCCCAGTTAGTCATATACTTTTGTACTCGCAGAAAGATTCCACTAAGAGGATTTATGAGAGCAAATGGAAAACAAAATTCTCATTTTGGGCACTGGGAAATGGCATTGATCCTTTTACTGCCCCCATTTCGTTTATGCTAGAGTTTTTAGCTTCTCTGTTTAAAGAGGGTGCTAGTTTTTTCCAAAGTCAAAGTGCAGTTAGCAGGCATAGCAAATTTTTGGGTCTGTATTTCATAGAACGATCACATTGTTGAATGGCATTTCATTGGAAATGCCATTCATCAAATGCAGCAACCCCTGCCAATTATCTATACACCACATCTGGGATTGCACTACAGTGGGGAAATGGCAAATTTCCTGATCTTTACCATAATGTTTTCTTGATCAGAATGGTCTGAACGGCATTTAAATGCTGTTTGACAGTATAGCCATTCAATAAGTTAATAGAGACCCCACATTTTTCTCTCTGGAGACCATACTTCTTGCTTGATTGCTTCCAAGTTGTGCAAGGCTTTCCTAAAAGCCATCTTCTTGCTCAGACCTTCAGTGAAAGATCAGTTACCTTCTTGGGATTTAACAGTAGTATTTCAAAGCTTAACTCAACAATCATTTGAACCTTCAGTAAAAACTAATTTAAAATGTCTGTCTTGGAAAATAGCGTTTTTAGTGGCTGTTACATCTGTAAAAAGGATTTCAGAACTCCAAGCTGTTTATTCCAAACTCCAAGCTGTTTAATCCAAAGCCCTTACATTGTTTTACATAAAGATACCTTGTGAGCCAGTTCCTCTTTCCTACCAAAAGTGGCTTCTGAATCGAACCTAAATCAAGCCATTTGTTTACTAGTCTTCTTTCCAAAATTTAGCAAAGGAGGAGAATACGTGCTACATCTTTTAGACGTGCACAGACAACTACATTTCTATTTAAACAGAACAAAAGATTTCAGAAAAATGGACAACTGTTTCTTTTTCACCTAGTAGTTTGGGATCTCCAGTTTCTAAAGTTACATTGGCCAAATGGATAACTGATTACATTTCCTGGATATATTCCCAGCAGGGCCTCTCTGTACCAAACCCACTTGAGGCTCATTCAACTAGATCCATGACCACCTCACCTACCTTCTGGTGTAGAACTTCCCTTGATATTTGTGCAGTAGTCACACAGTCTAATGCTCATACCGTTAGTAGTTTTTACAAATTGAACGTGGTTCAGCAGTTCTCCAGAATATCCTTCCATGAGGCCCACGTAAGCTTTGTGTAGCTGGGAACTCTGTTTCATACATTCAGGAAGAATTCAAAGGACATCTTCTGTGGTATTAAAGTAATGTACTCACCATAACTATGCATCTGTTGTCCGTTTTTATTCTTCCTCAACCCCCTCCGTCCTTCCCCCTTTCTGGAGTGAACTGATGGAATTCTGGAGCCTGTTCTAGGTTTGAGCCCTGATTTTGTTTATTTTCTCTCTTACTATTGTATATAAAAACCTTAGGCAGCAAATTCTGCTTGAGGTCTTGGAACTGCACTAGGGCATTATGGGTAGAGGGAGGACCTCAAGAGTTGGATCTAAAAACTGTGGAATGTGGCCAACTCGGATCCAAGAACTGCTCTATTACCCATACGTTGAGGAAAAATGAAAATGGAAAACACAGATGCATAGTTATGGTGAGTACATAACTTTAATTTTTTTGAACTCTTCAGTTTTACAGTTCTTCATTGCTGATGCTGTATTCAGATTTGCATACCATTCTGTTGGTTACTGTGTTTTGTTGATGAGCTAATTTTTCCCCCAGTGTGACTAAATTCCTTGAATCAGGTAAACTCTTCAGCTCTTGTCTTCTACTTTTGCTGCTGCTTCCCTTTCAGCCAGGTCTCCCCCACCCCTACACTTCTCAGAACTTGTGGCGTTATAAACTCTCTTCTTCGCTCTGCCTGCCGCCTATCAATGTAGTAGACACTCATTCATTCTGCAGAGGTGACAAATTGCCAGATCCACTGTGACAGGAGGTATCTTGGGGGAGGAAGTCATCTAACAGGCAGATGAATGTCTTGTATACTCACTGACATTCCAGCTATAAGGGCTTTTTGTAGTGGGGTGGCATAATCACCTCTTCTAATGGGGCTGAGCACTTGCTTCACAGTAAGGCAGCCTATGCCCATTTGTATATACGTGCATGTTCTTCCACATATGGCTGTAAGGGCTTTTGTCACCAACTTGGACAGCTGTTCCTACATCATCCCTGCACCGTTACCCTCCCTCACTCACTCTCCAGTGAAGGGTGTGTCAGCCGAACAAATATTCTTCTTCCCCAGGATGAGCATACCTGTGTCCCTCCCTTGGGCTGTAACATTCCGGTGCTAATCTGATTTGGGTGATCTGAGCCTTAGACAGAAACCCCCACCTTGTTCAATGAGTGTGTCTGTGGGGATCAGGTTGCCCCTGGCAGTGGCCACTCAAATTATGTTCTCTGGGCGAAAAGCACAGCATGTTGGGCTTTTGTGTATGTCATGGATTTAGCAGAGACAGTGGCTGCTGTTACAAACAGAAGTTTTTGAACCATTTGATGAAATGGACCTTTGCAGGCAAAATGCTTGTGTCTAATCTAGTTTCTGATGCCATGCAATGTTCTTCTCTGTTGCTCTTTCTTCAGGCCTGTCAGGGTCTTCAGCTTCTGCATGGTCTTATCAAGAAACATCCAGTTCACTCTTTCTGCCTTGTGTCTGTGATGTGGAATATTCCAACTTCTAGATCACCTCATATGCCAATGACCTTTGTGACTCTGTTACTGACTCTCAGGGAGCCATGAAGGCTTTTTTATTATTGGTAGAACCTTTGCGTTGGTATTTGCAGAATGATTCTGAACTGAAAGCTGATTATTCTCAGGCCCATGTCCTAGTGGCCCAGGTAGTGAATATTGGACATGTAAGTCAGCGAGCAGATACTGGTGGTCATGTCTCTAGGCACGAGAGATAGGAAGCACTGCGAGTTCTTAGCATGTGCATCTAATATGTCATCATGGTTTGTCTTCGTACTGCAGTGCACTGTCTATCAAGGTTGTCTGTTGTCATTATTAATGTGGTGTACCAAGTCCACTTTCACTGTTTGTCCAGCAAATTCCCTCTCTGTACATCATGCTATTTGGCTAACGCTGACTCAGCCTAGATATTCTGCGGCACTGGCACATTTGCTGATGCAGGCATCCTTCAGTTATCCAGGACAACATTGTCAGTGATTGCTGCCGACCTTGGAATTTTTCCTTAATCTAGTGCTGGCACCCAGTTCCGTCTGCCTGACATGTATTGTATCATTAGTTATGGTGATTGCAGCTGCATCCTAAATGTGTCGTTTCCTTTCCCTAAAAGTGCATTTCCATCCATAGAGGATGATACCAGCACTAATTTAAATAAAGCATGATTTAAAAATGCCACAAAGTAGGAGACACTGCTCTTCTAGTTGGGTCTGTGCTCACAGTGCTGGGGCTAAATCAAGTCTCATAATACTTTCATTAGGAATTTTTGTATCAAGATTGTATCACTATGTCTCGCATCTGAATGCATTTTCATAATGAAAATAACACAGTGAGGTTCCCTTTTTCTTATTTCACACCCAATGAGATCAGAAAGCTGTTGAGCATTAAAATTCACTGTTCTGACTTTTTCTTATTTCACACCCAATGAGATCAGAAAGCTGTTGAGCATCAAAATTCACTATTCTGACTATGTGCTGTCCTATAAAGCTGCATTATTTTCCTTGTAGATCTGTAAAACCTTTTTATAGTGTGATGGTAAATAAACATAATTACAGCAAACAACTTTGCTAATTAGCTGAGCGTTGTAAACCAAAAACATAACCTGGCTTAATCAGGGAATGAAGAGGGATCTGAAGCTAAAAGACTGATGTTATGTGATCCTATCTCGCCTACATTCAATACTGATGGGCTCGGAGCCGATCCCTTGGCTCTGACTCGGCACGCTATGCTATAGAACGAGGCCTCTTATTGGCTGAGCTATTTCTTATCCCAGGATGCACCACCACTAATCCCCCAGATCTCGTTTGCCGCTTACAAGCTAAGACGTGGTCTCAACTTGGCTGGGCTAAGTACTACTTTATTTAGGCTTTTCCTGTCAGGAATTTGCTTGTTTTGAACCTAAAAGCTGTTTTAACAGCTATTGTGATACGACTGTGTATTAGACATTTTTGTTGAGAAATTTGTGTTTTTTTGTTAAGTGAAGGTTTCCCGTTTTAGTTAGAGGGGCCTTCCCCTTTTGCTATTTGCTATTCTAGCTTATTTGTGGGTCAAGTACCCGTTTAAGTTAGAGGGTCTTGACCCTCCTTTTTCTGTGTTTCTGTGTAACGGTATTGTCATTTTAAAAAAAAAAAAAAATTTACATTTTTTGTTAATCTTTAAACTGCTAGTTTTGGTATTATCTATCTTTAGACATGTCCAAAGAGCATAGACCCTCCGAGATGTCCATAACGGACGACCACTCCTCGTGCGTTTATTGTTTAGGCGCCAAGCACCTACAAGAGTCATGTAGCGTGTGTCACGCCTTCTCATCAAGGGTCCTCCAGGAGAGGAAAAATAAATTAATCCTTAAAGGGTTAATTAAGCCATCCTTCGAGGAGGCTTTATCTTATTCTCCCTCTCCTTCAAAAAAGAAAAAAGCGTCTGCTCCGACCAGTTTGTCGGAACCGACTGCCAAAAAACCTAGGCAGACTTCTCCATCAGCTCCACGGACTTCGGAGCCGAGGGTGGAACGGTCTGCCTCGATGCCTCCAGTCTCGACCCCTCTGGTTTCGGAGCAGAGGTCTGGGGCATCGAGAGGCGGGTCACCTTCATCGGCTCCACTGATATTGGAGCCGATGAGGGTTGCCGGCTCAGACTCTTCCCCTTTGGCGCCGAAGTCCTCATCGGCACCGAGGGAAATTGCCTTGAGATCTCCCTCGGAACCGATAATTATAGAATCCATTCGGAGCCGGTCCCCTAGTCCTATGGAGCCGATGGAGAAATCGGTTCGGACCCGATCGGTATCGTCCAGATCCTCCAAGATGTCTGATTCGGACATCGACAGGGTGCTCCTAAGACTCTTCCAGTCTCCGGTGTTCCAAAAGTTAGTTTCGGCTCCAGAGCCGATGGTCCACCCTACTACTATGGTTCCTCCTCCAACAGCCTCGGCACCGTTAGAGCCGGTGCTGGTGGAACCGGTGGAGGTTTAGGGTCGGGCCCAACCCTTACTCCAACTCCGGCTCTTGAGTCGGAGTTCGGTACGCGGACTTCTTCCGTCGGCCCCGGGGGGATGCTTCGGGACTGATGTTTTCAGTCCCAAGTCTTCCTCTTGGTGCATCAGCTGCGGGAGTGCCGTCTACCGTCGTGGCCAAGGAGGTGGGACCCTCCCAGGATTCTGGTGGTCCCGCCTTCAGGGCTATGAGGAGTGCGTTAGCCAAATCATCTTTGGCTACCTCCACGGTCTCCCCAGCTCCTTCCCTGCATACCGAGACTGGGTTTTTGGCAGTCCCCCTGTCTTTAGACAGCGGAGCCCCGGGGCCTGAGGTTACCCCCTCTGGGGTTTCCCCCCCTCCTGGAGGTCCTTCTGAAGCTTCTTTGGAAGAACCCCCCAGGAAAAGATCGTGTAAGAGGAAGCACGTCGACTCCCCTGATGAGTCTCTTACATCAGACACTGATCTCGATGATGCAGAGGGGGGTCCCCTAAGTCGTCCTCAGATGATGTCTCCTTTGCAGACATCCTCGAAGCCCTTAAACAACGAGGCGGCTGGCAATCCAAACCCCCTTCTGCTGATGAGTCTGTGTTCCTTAAGGCCTTCGTGGCTCAGCCCTCCGCCTCCTGGGTGTCTCCGCCCTTCGACGAGCTCTTGGACTTGATCTGTCGGGCTGGGAACACCCAGACTCTGTGGAACCGTGCCTGCTCGTCCTAATAAATTCCTCTCAGCACCCCCGGAAAAAGAGTTCCTGACTAAAGGTGTGGCTGTAGATGCTTTGGTGGTGGCATCTGCTACCCAGCAAGATATAGCAGAGGCTTCGTCGTCCGTCCATCCTCCTAATAAGGAGTCTAGGAGCATGGATCGGTACGGTAAGCGCACCCTAAGTTCAGCGGCCTTTACACTAAGGTCCTTGAACTATCTCACGCACTTTACCAGATTTCAGAGGGATCTGATTAAAGAGCTTTCCGACACCCTCTTGGGTAACCTGCCTGAGGAGCTGGCCCAGACGGTTGGCTCTCAGCTGGCTACACTGTCGTCCATTTCAAACTCGTCCATGAGGCTCATTTCTTATGCGGCGAAGGCGTAGTAGAGCGGCGGGTACAGGCATTGCTCTACGGAGATAAGCCTGGCTCCGCCTGTGTCATTTTGCGGAGGCCTTTAAGTCTTCCTTTGCCGACGCCCCCTTTGATGGGTCCTCCTTATTTGGACCCAAGGTAAAGGACACACTGACCCGCTGCGAGCAAGAAGGCAAGACTCTGACTGTGAGCACGATTTTCCACTCCCTTCGGCCTTACCCCAAGGCTAAAAGAGGAGGGAAAATGTGGTTCAGAGATCTCAGAAGTCTTACCCCTCACAGCAGGACGATCCCCTTCCAGAGGCAGGAGGGGAAATTCTTCTGGAAGACGCCGTCCCAGAGGCGGCGGAGGCCCTTGCAACACTGGAGACCACGAGTCCTTTCGTGGCTCTTCAGCCTTTCACAGTCCCTGAGGGATTGCCCGACTGTGCAGCTCCGGAGCCAGTCGGGGTCGTCAAGCATCTAAAAGCCTGGGAAGGTATCACTCAGGACCGATGGGTGCTTCGAATTATCGCCGGAGGTTACACCATCCCTTTCTCTCACTCTCCACCTCAATCCAAAAAACTCCCGGACCCGCCACCCAGTCAACGGGAAACTGCAGCCACAGAAGTTTCAAAGCTGCTGCAAAAAGGAGTCATCCAACCGGTCCCCACAGACCAGATCGGATTAGGGACTTACTCAAGATTCTTTTTGGTGCCAAAAAAGACCGGGGACTTGAGACCCATTTTGGATCTCAGTATTCTAAACCGTTCAGTCAAAAAGTCCAAGTTCCGAATGGTCACCCTACAAACCATTCCCCCATTGCTGGAGAAAGGTGTTTGGATGTGCTCCATATATCTCAAGGACGCTTATTACCATATCATGGTACATCAAGCGTCCAGGAGACATCTGCGCTTCAGTTCCGCACGCTGCCCTTTGGTCTCACCACAGCCCCCAGGGTGTTCACCAAATGTTTGTCGGTCGTGACTGCTCACCTGAGAAGTCTAGGATTCCAGGTGTTTCCGTATCTGGACGATTGGCTCCTAACTGCCACCTCCAAGCATCTACTATTGCGGAGCCTACAAGCCACTATATCACTGGGCAGTTCCCTTGGAATCACCTTCAATTGGCCAAAGTCTGTGTTGCTGCCATCTCAACGCATAAGATTCATAGGGGTAGAGATAGACTCAAACCGAATGCGGGTCTATCTACCTACAGACAGAATACAAACCATTCAAGCTCAAGTTCGGGCTTTACTTCCCAGATCCAAAGCCCCAGCCAGAATGGTCATGCAGCTATTGGGATCCATGTCCGCCACGGTTCTTCTAGTTCCCCTAGCAAGGTTGCACATGAGAATTCTCCAGTGGCTTCTTTCAGCTCAATGGTCCTTTCAGGAACTCCCTCTGTCACCTCATATGGATCACGGAAACCTGCAAACGGGACCTTCGCTGTTGGCTGGTGCCCTCCAATCTGGATCAGGGACGACCCTTTGTTCCACCTCCTCCTGTGGCCACTTTGACCACGGACGCCTCCCAGATGGGGTGGGGGGGGGGGCATTCCCTGGGCAGGTCAGTCCAAGGCAAATGGCATTCGGAAGAGACCCTACTTCATATCAACATCCTAGAAATGAGGGCGGTGCTTCTGTCCCTTCAAGCCCTTCACGATTATCTCTCTCAGGGCGTAATTGCCGATCTGAAGTAGGAGATTCATTTGTCTGCAACCTGTGGGTTATGGATCCGATATCGGATCCGAACCGGCATGGTTTTCCAGCTATGGATCCGAGCTCTCAGCTCCTCCCCTCACCCATAATGTCCTGCTCTCCTACATGACCTCAGATCTAGTTTGCCGCGTTGGTGACCAGATTGGTTTTCTTGAGCTCTACAGCTAAGTGGTTTTCTTAAGATTTTCTTGTGCTAAAATTTAATTTTTTTGACAGTTTTGTGTGAAAGTTTAGGTTCCCCTTTTGGTAGTTAACCTTGTTTAGTTGTATTAATTTTTTATGATTAGTTTCCCTCCCCTCGCTGGTAGCGTAGTGTGTGTTTGGGCCTGTGTTGTGTACTTTTTTTTACAATAGTTTAAGTAATATCTAGGCTCTTAGGATGTCAGAACAACCTAAGGCTATTTTTTCGAAGTGCTCCGAGTGTGGCCATAAGCTTTCCCCTGCTGATGGCCACACTGCAAGCTCGATGTCTTGGGGTTGAACACCTCACTTCTGGATGTTCCATTTGTGCAGGGTTCAACCCCAGGGCATTGAAGGAGCGGAGGTCTAAGCTGGTCCTGGCGGGACTTTTGCCCCCGGACTCGGCTCCGACCTCTGCTCCTTCGGAGGGTACTGTGTCTACGGTTCCCTCCTCTCCGGCTCCCCCTCCTCCTCCTGGGACTCAACCTCCCTGTAGTGGTTCGGAGGAGAGGGAAGCTAGAAAGAAGAACCGGAGGGAGAAGCACCATAAGCGGCGGGCCGAGACCTCTGTGTCGGCCCCGCCTGCCAAACTGGCTTCTCCTCCGGCCTCCTTGTCTGCTGGTTCACCCCCTCCTCGGCTCCGGTCACTCGTGTGCTTTTCACCGGGACCTGAGGAGGAGGAGACCCGATCTCCGTCGAGGCTATCCAGGAGGCAGTCAAGGCCTACCTCGGTAGCCTCGTCGAGATCGACTTATAGTTTATCGGACGCTGATCTGGACCGGATGATAAGGTTCATCCAGGCCCAGATGCAGATGGGAGTGCTCTTGCCTCCCTCTGGGGGGGAGCTCAACCCCTTTCTTAAACCTATAGCTCCTTCTCCGACCCGCTACCCGGGTTCGGAGCAGTTGGAGCCGAGCAGCTTCGGAGCCGGGGGTGGGTCGGCACCGATAGTACTCGGTACTTCGGATCCGACCCTGCCCTCGAGTGCTTCGGATCCGACCTCTCGGAGCCTGGATCCGAGCTTCGGATCCGGGGGGATCAGTGCTCCTTCGGCGCCGTCTGTGTCGGAGCGCACTGTCCCCTCTGATCAGAGTGCTTCGGCGCCGGCTCCGATCCACTCCTCGGATCCGAGGGGGAGCAGATTGTCGGATCCTTTGGTCGAGGTCGGCTCCCCCTCTGCTTTTGATGTAGTGGAGAGGGCCCTGTTGAGGGTTTCCGGACCCCCGGCACTTGCTTCGGCTCCGTCCCGCGCTCCATCTGCACTGGACCAGGCTTCCACCATCCGGCCCTTGGGACAGCCCGCTCCTTTGCCCCAAGTTGTTCCTTTGGAACAGGTCACTGCTTGTGAGGAGTCCTCTGACAGCCCCCCGGAGGATGCCCCCCGCAAGCATACGTGCAAAAGGAGGCACATAGACTCCCCCGAGTCTCTCACAGAAGACACGGACTTGGAGGAAGGGGAAGGCTCCCCAAGATCACCCCCTGAGGATGTCTCATTTGGAGACATCATGGAAATGCTCCGCATAAGTGGGGGGGGTGGTCTGCCCCCAAGTCTTCCTCGGACGAGTCCGTGTTCTTGGAGGCATTTGAAGCGGGCCCGTCTACCTCTTGGGTGTCCCCTCCTGCTGACCCCCTGGTGGACCTCATTACCACCAGGGTGTGGAAGGAACCGGACACCGTGGAGCCAGTCCCAAAAAGGCCTGACCGTATACTCAGTCCCCCGGCTGACCGTGCCCATTGGAGTAAGGGGCCTCCGGTAGATGCCATGTTGACGGCGGCTGCCACCAAGAGGGAACTTGCTCAGGAGAGTCCTCAGTCCATCCCGAGCAAGGAGTCTCGGATGATGGACCGCTTGGGAAGCGGATGTTCAGTTCAGCGACCTTTTCAGTAAGGGCGCTGAACTACCTGGCACATGTGATTAGGATGCAGCGCGATCTTATAAAAGAATATGCTGCATCCCCCCCAGAGTCCATGTCGGAGGAGGACAAAGTGTTGCACTCCACCCGCATGGCCACCCTCAGGTCCGACACTAATACCTCTATGCGGCTACTGTCCCATGCTACGGAAGGTGCCGCTAGAGCCGCAGGGGCAGGCCTAGTTACCAGACGTCAGGCCTGGCTCCGTCATTGCGATTTCACGGAGCCCTTCAAGGCGTCATTTAACGCCTTCGATGGTTCTGCCCTCTTTGGCAAAACTGTTCGTGATACTTTGACCCATAGCGAAAAGGACGGGAAGACGCTGTCTGCCGTCGGAAACCGCTTCTCTGTGCCCCAGAGGCCCTATTCTAGGAACCAAAAGGGCCAGAAGAAGATGTGGTTCTGGAAGTAGCAGCAATCCCAACCCGCTCCGGACAACCAGTCCTTCCGTGGCAGAGGAGGACAGGGAGGACGCCGCCCCAGGGGCAGAGGGGCTCCCAGGAACTTCGGGTCCAGAGAACCCTTCTCTGAATGCCCGCGCAGCAGCCCTGAAGGGTTGCCCGACTGCTCCACTCTGGAGGCAATCGGGGGACGTTTTTCGGAGCATCTAGCGGCATGGGAGTCCATAACATCAGACCGCTGGGTCCTCCAGATCATATCCAGAGGATACCGTATCCCATTTCGTCACATGCCAAAATTGAAGTCCCTCCCCGACGTCCCACCCGGTCAGTGGGAGGCCGCTTTGGCAGAAATTGGCCATCTGCTAAAGAAAAGAGCCATCCAGCCCGTCCCCCCAGACCAGATCGGATCAGGGTTCTACTCCAGGTTCTTTTTAGTGCCAAAAAAGACGGGGGATCTAAGACCAATTTTAGACCTTTCACTCTTGAACCTGGCAGTTCCCAAGGTGAAATTCTGAATGGTTACGTTGCAGTCTATTCTCCCCCTTCTGGGAGAAAACCACTGTATGTGCTCCATAGACCTCAAGGATGCGTACTACCATATACTAATGGACAGGCGCTCCAGGAGGTTTCTCCGCTTCCGGCTGGGAGCCAGTCACTACCAATTCCGGGTCCTTCCCTTTGGTCTCACCACAGCCCCCAGGGTGTTCACCAAAGTATTAGCAGTGGTAGCGGCCCACCTGAGGCTTCAGGGGGTGCAGGTCTTTCCTTACCTGGACGACTGGCTTCTCACCGCCCCAACAAGGCATCTGCTTTTATTGGCGCGAGACTCCTTTCTCCATCTTGCTCCCCACCTGGGCATTACTATAAATACAGAGAAATCCAACCTAGCACCCATGCAGTTCATAGATTTCATAGGTGCCAGGTTAGACACGAGACGATTAAGAGCCTTCCTCACTGCGGACAGAATTCAGAATCTGCAGCTCCAGGTGCGGGCCATCCTCCACTCCAGCTCAGTTCCGGCGGAGTTGGTCCTGAGGGCTCTAGGGTCCATGGTGGCAGCGATAGCGCTTCTTCCTCTCGCCAGGTTCAATATGCGCATCCTTCAATGGACACTCCTGGTTCAGTGGTCGTATCTTGCTCTTCCTATGCATCATCCCATTGCGATCAGCAAGGCTTGCAAGCGGTCCCTCCTGTGGTGGCTACACTCTCCAGATCTCCACGGAGGCCGCCCTTTGTGCTTCTCCCTCTCGCCACGGTGACCACAGACGCCTCCGCCTCGGGTGGGGGCATTTTGCAGGCCGGACGGTCCAAGGCACGTGGAACGATTCAGAGACCTTACTGCATATCAACGTTCTAGAGATGAGAGCAGTGCTTTTAGCGTTGCTAGCACTTCAGGCCTTTCTTCCCTTGGGAACAATTGCGATTCAGTCGGACAACATGTCTGTCGTCTGGTATATCAACAAGCAAGGAAGGAACCAGGTCTTACCCTCTTTGTCGAGAAGCCATGAGAGTGTGGGAATGGGCAATCTCCACCAACCGCTTGCTCATAGCAACGCATATTCCGGGTCGGTCCAACATCCTTGCGGACAAACTCAGTCACACCATTCTCACCCCTTACGAGTGGTCTCTCAATACTCAGGTAGCGGAACGCATCTTCGCACGGTGGGGAACTCCCTGTTGCGATCTTTTTGCGTCTCCCTCAAACACCAAGTGCGACAGTTTTTTCGCTCTAATACCTCCTCCCAGAGGTACCCCAAGAGACGCTCTGGTGCATGCTTGGCCACCCGGTCTTCTTTATGCTTACCCCCCCTTGCCTCTGATGCTCCAAGTTCTCCAGAAAGCCTCTCGGTTGGGGTGCAGAATGATTCTCATTGCCCCATTTTGGCCTCGACAGATCTGGTTCCCTTTCCTAAGGTCTCACTCAGTGAATCCTCCTTGGATTCTAGATCCCATTCGGATCTGATATCTCACCCATCCCATCTATCAACCCCGAATCTGGACAACCTGAAGCTGACTGCTTGGCTGCTCCAGTTCCACTCCTGATCAGGACTCCCGGTATTTCGTCCCCAGTTAAGGCCATCCTGGTGGCGGCTCATAAACCATCCACCAGGAAAGTTTACCGCAGCAAGTGGAAACTGTTCTCCTTGTGGGCGGAGCGGCAAGGTCTAAACCCCTTCACAGTTCCCCTTCCTCTGGTGCTTGACTTCTTAACCACTCGTTTTAATGATGGTGCCAGCAGTTCCACGGTCAAAGTACAACTTGCGGCAATTTCTCATTATCATATTGGTCACGACTCCAGTCCTCTGATGTCTGCCAAATTGTGTAAGATTTTCCTGAAAGGTACCTTTCTTCTCAGGCCCCCTGTAAAGCAAATGGTTCCTCCTTGGGACCTTTCTTTAGTCCTTCAGGCCTTGACTGCTCCTCCCTTCGAACCGGCGGCTACGGTAGATCTAAAATTTTTATCTTTCAAGACTGCCTTTTTAGTAGCCATTACCTCGGCCAGGAGAGTTTCAGAACTTCAAGCCTTATCAGCCAAGCCTCCTTACTTGGTCTTTCATCCGGACCGTGTATACCTCAGGACCAACCCGTCCTTTCTTCCTAAGGTAGCTTCTGAAGCAAATATTAATCAATCCATTAACCTCCCTGTTTTCTTTCCTAAATATCAAAACAAGGGTGAATACAAGCTTCATTCCTTAGATGTTCACAGGCAACTTAGATTTTATCTAAACAGGACAGCTGGTCATAGGCAATCCGACCAGTTGTTTATTTCCTTTGCTAAATTTAATTTGGGCAAGCCAATCTCTAAAGTCTCATTATCACGCTGGATTTCGCAGTGCATCTTACTGGCTTATCAAGCTTCTGGAAGGCCCGCACAGGAGGGAGTACATGCCCATTCAACCCGGTCAGTCTCTACCTCGGCGGCCTTTAAGGCTAGGATTCCTCTGGATGATATTTGTTCAGCAGCCACTTGGGCTTCATCTCATACCTTTATTTCCCACTACAAGTTGGATATTACATCTAGGGGTAGAGCATCCTTTGGCTCCGCGGTGCTCCGGAATATCCTTCCATAATGGCCGCCCAAGATTCAGGTAGCTGGGGACTCTGTCCCACAGGTTGCAGACAAATGAATCTCCTACTTCAGATTTAGAAGTTATGTACTCACCATAACGTTCCATCTGAGTAGGTGTATTCATTTGTCTGCAACCATCCCGCCCTCCTATCCCCCTGGCCTTTTCAGTTTCCTGCATATTATGTGTTACCCTTTTCAGGGTGTTCATGCTGTTGGCAAACTCGATCTGAGGTCATGTAGGGAGAGCAGGGCATTATGGGTGAGGAGAGGAGCTGAGAGCTCGGATCCATAGCTGGAAAACCATGCCAGTTCGGATCCGATATCGGATCCATAACCCACAGGTTGCAGACAAATGAATACACCTACTCAGATGGAACGTTATGGTGAGTACATAACTTCTAATTCACTCCGACAACATGTCTGTGGTCTGGTACCTGAACAAACAGGGAGGGACCAAATCCTATCCCCTTTGCAGAGAGGCCATGAGAGTTTGGGAATGGGCAGTGTCGAACAAACGCTTTCTAGTGGCGACTCATATCCCGGGCAAGTCCAATGTGATAGCCGACAGACTGAGCAGAACTATCCTCTCTCCACACGAATGGTCTCTGAACATTACAGTTGCAAATCAGATCTTCAGCAAATGGGGAGTTCCGTGTTGCGACCTCTTCGCGACTCCGCTGAATGCGAAGTGCAAAAAGTTTTTCTCCCTCACCCCGGCTCCGGGGAAGAGCCCTATGGACACACTAGCCTGTCCGTGGCCCACCGGGTTGCTTTATGCCTTCGTTCCAGTTCCTCTCCTTCCCAGGGTGATTCAAAAGGCATCTCTCTTGGGGAGCAAGATCATCTTAGTTGCTCCTTACTGGCCTCGTCAAGTATGGTTCCCCTATCTTCAGAAATATGCTCTGGAAGGTCCATGGTTCCTGGATCAGATCCCAGACCTATTGGTGCATCAGTCGGGACTATTCCACCAGTCCCTACACACCTTAAAATTGACGGCTTGGCTCCTCCTCTTCCAACTATAGTCAGGAGTCTTACATTGGATCCAGAAGTTGTACACATTTTATCTTCAGCCCACAAGTCTGCTACAAAGAAATTGTATTCTAGCAAATGGAAAAGATTTGCTATTTGGGCTCAACTCCGGGGCCTGGATCCCATCACTATTCCTGTTTCAGAAGTACTGAAATTTCTAACTTCTCTGTTCAATCAAGGCTCTTCAGTCTCTACCATCAAGGTTTAATTGGCAGCTATTTCCAATTTTCACGAATCTATAAACCCACCTTTAATGAGTAACAGATTGTGTAAGACCTTCTTGAAAGGTGCTGTGCTTTTAAGACCTCCGATTTCTCATCCTGCTCCTCCATGGGATCTCGATGTGGTGTTACGCGCCTTAACTTCCTTCCCCTTCGAACTGGCAGCGACATGTGATTTAAAATTTCTATTGTGGAAGACTGCCTTTCTGGTGGCAATTACTTCTGCCAGAAGGGTTTCAGAGCTTCAAGCTTTGTCTGTAAAACCTCCGTACTTGGTTTTTCACAAAGACAGGGTATCTCTCAGGCCAAATCCATCCTTTGTCCCTAAAGTTTGTTCCAGTTTCTGTCTACAACAATCATTAGAACTTCCAGTCTTCTTTCCGAAGTATTCTAACAAAGCGGAATTCATATTCCACACATTAGATGTCCACAGGCAGTTGCTTTTATTTAGATAGGACCAAACAAACAAGGAAAACAGATCAGTTGTTTGTATCCTTTAGGACAATAAATTGGGCAAAGCCATCACAAAGGTCACTATTGCCAAATGGATCAGGGACTGTATTACTCAAGCTTGTTCTTATTCTAATAAAGAGCTTACCACCTCTGTCAAAGCTCATTCTACAAGGGCTATGGCTACTGTAGCATTTCATTCTAAGCTTGCCATTAGTGACATTTGTGCTGCTACATGGTCTTCCCAGACACTTTCATTTCCCACTACAAATTGGATGTGGCATCTAGAGGACGAGCTTCATTTGGTTCCACAGTGCTCAGGAGTGTTTTCCAATGAGCCACCCAGGATTTAGGTGCTAGGGACGCTGTCCCATCAGTATTGAATGTAGGCGAGATAGGATCACATAACATCTTTTAGTTATGTACTTACCATAACTTTAGATGTTTGGGATCCATCTCGCCTACATTCCCAATAACCCACCCTCCTTCCCCCTTCTTTGGAGATCAGAGGATGTTGTTTCATCTTGAAACATCTAACAATGTTATATAAACAAGTTGTGCATGTGTGCATGAATGCGGACAAACAAGATCTGGGGGATTAGTGGTGGTGCATCCTGGGATAAGAAATAGCTCAGCCAATAAGAGGCCTCGCTCTATAGCATAGCGTGCCGAGAGAGAGCCGAGGGATCGGCTCCGAGCCCATCAGTATTGAATGTAGGCGAGATGGATCCCAAACATCTAAAGTTATGGTAAGTACATAACTAAAAGTTTTTTTTCGGCATTTTTTTTTTAAGAATTTTTCTTAGAAGGGTAACACAGACATGTAAGAGTTGCAAACAGTGAAGACATTTTTACTAAGGACTCTGAGTTGATAGTATTTCAAAACTGCTGCACCCTCACAGTGCATTTGTCAGGCATGCAACAGTAAATGACATTTGAACAGACGTGGCCTGTTCCAACCTCAAAATATTCACCAAGCACTACAAGTTAGAAATTCTTTTTAGGCCATACTCCTTTTCTGTGGCTACCGTACAAAAGAGACGTTTAACCAGCAGGTTTGGACCGGTTGCTGCTTATTACTGAGAACAGACAATACATCAGATATGGAAACTTTTGCCATAGTGGATCTGTACCAAGTGGGTCCATACTTGGTAACATTTGCCCACCTTTGCCATTCCCCTACCTGGTCTGGCCCTGTATGCTTGTCCCTCCTCCTCATGACAGATACTGGTCAGCAGTTATACTCATTTTTGTGCTGCTGTTACTGTACCTTGTCTTTCTGTCCCTTCTTTTTATCTGATTCTTATGCCTTTCAGGACATGTACGTGGTGCATCTACAAAGAACTGAAGATCTCCAAGAATTGTAATTATGCAGAGAGAATGTTAGGAAAAGTCTTTGGTACCAAGTGGTCTTAGTTCGTCTGGCATATAGCTTGTTTTATTGATACATACAGGTGAATCCACTTCATACAGCTGTATCATTATGGTAAACTTACAGGTATGGTTTCTTTATTGTGATGAAATAGCCTTCTGATTTAGATGAGATTTGTAAGAGGTTCTTGTCTATCACAGATAACTTTGATGTTTAAGTTTCATATTCCTTAGAGTCATGGTGTTTGCCTGTTTGGTGTTACTTTGTGAAGAGCAGCCAGTCTTCTCAAGCAGTCCCTTGAAGAGTTTTTCCTATCTCTAATTCTTTTTAGTATCATTTTTTGCCTTGGGACTTCAACATCCTGACAGGCTTGCCCATCCTCAGTTCAGAGTGGCTGGCTCTGTTCGTTTGATTTTTCAATTACTGGAAGATGATATGGTTGAGTGGCATTACTTCTGATTGTAGAATTCTACTAAAAGTGGTCTTGCTTGCCCCCATTTTGTTCTGGATGTAGAAATTATGGTAGAGGGAGTCTTTTTTTGTTTTTTTTTTTGTTTGTTTTTTTTTCTCTATTCTGTATGCACACCATCATCTTGGGTTTTTGACTTGTGAACTATTCATGAGTTTAGTGAGATGGATTCTTTTGTAAAGAGGGCCTGGATGTATCAAAGCAAATTCTTTCCAAATAGAATGTTAACTTGATCATTATATTGACATCAGGCAGCTGATTGTCTTTTGGTCAGTGTAGTAGGATGCCACTATAATGGTTCAAACTGCTTTCTAGTCCACATTTGATGAATGTGCATTAGACAACTATAGACTTTTCTGCTGTGACAACTTTCATGCATTGCTTTGGCCCCTTGATGCTTCATAATGCAAACTTTAGACACCTTGCTTTGTTTTCCTTCTCTGATACTGTGATTTGATGTAGCATCAGTTTCTTCCCTGTTCCACTGCAGAGGGCTCCTTGAAGTAAGATTTAATAGAGATGTGAATGCTTGTCGTACAGTTTCTGTTGGTGGATGTGTGCTTTTAAGTATTTATTATACTCTTCATTATGTCTATGCTGGGCTGATATCTCTGTTGACCTTTTGGGGGGAGTTTTAGCAAGTCAGAGTTTATTTTATATCCTCTATTTATGTCGTTTGAGGTGTATTTCCTAGAGTTCATTTGGAGTTGGAACTGGGGAGCAGGATGCTAAACATGTTCTGCTGTATCCTGCACCCAATTGCAGAACATGGGCTAGGAGAGCTCTAAGTGCCAGTAAGTACAGTAGCTAGAGTGCTAAGAAAGGATCCACAGAAGGAATCCTGGTCTTTGATTTCTGTTTAATTAAGCCATCTGATTCCATGTATTCCTGTAACTGAGACAGTAAAATAGTCTTTTCTTCTATAGAATGTACTCTGCTGACTGATGAGAAGTTTGACTTTGATCTGCTGCTGTCACCTGAAAGGTGAGAAACATGAATATTTTATAGAGTGTTCTGGAAACGTTGCTTTGTGGATCTACTCTGTTTCAACAAATGTAGCAACTGTTTTAAAAACATTTTGTAATGTCTTTATTTAATTTTTTAGTAATTTCACCAAAATGTTCTATTAAATGTGTTCACGTTAAGTTGGTTTACAAATGTGATCTCATTTGTATTAGAATGTTGTCCACAGTTAACTCAAGCAATTCATAAGATACTATACTAAAATCTTGCATGATGCAGCATGTTCAGTCAGCTCAGCGTGTTTAAGACTATGACTGTAACTCATCCTCCTGCCTCCCCTAATGCTCTGCACCTTGCTTCTTTAGAACTTTTGCTGAAAAGATTGCATCTGAGAAACGGTCCAGGTTATTTTTAGGGTTGGCTTGCCATTATTTTGAGTAGTTTATGGATTTCAGTCTTAATCTTATCACAGTGTGGTTTCAAGTTTGTTTTGGTTTCAGGTTGTATACTTACTGATTCCTATCTGATAAAGAATTTGAGTAGTCTCCCCTGCTGTCTAGACAAGGGTTGCCTTTTTGTTTCCAAGGAAAACTCATTGGAACTTCAGTGTTCCTTTTTGAGATAGCATTAGCATTTTAATGCATTAAAATAGCTGCTGCTTTTTTCTGCAGAATGGCCATTGTGGGCCTGCTGTGTTAAACTGACCATGATTACTGCTTTCTCATTCCTGTAATCCCATTTCAAGCCCCGTTATACAAGCCATGCTAGACAAAAGGCGACATAAGGACATAATATTGTTTTCCCATACCACTGACAATAACAATGGCAATAGGGAGTCACCAGAATTGTGCACACTTTTATAACAGGAGTGTTTTATTTTTAGCCCTGAATGACTATTTGTTTCTCAAGGCTTATGTTCTACAACTCTTCCAAGTACTTAAGCTGTATGATTTTGTAGGCTGTCAGTTTGTAGTTCTGTAAGTATTGACAGTCCTTCCTCTACTAATCCAGGAGCTAGCTGACATTTCATAGAACCTGTTTTACTATTTATTCTCCAGCGTCTGTAATAAGATGTGTTTTTTTTTTTAACCTGAATGTGTTTGTTTTTCTTTTTTTTTCACCAAAGTGTTTTGCAACTCTATATCTCTCAACAATGCAGCACAGTTTAAAAAAATGGGTATGACATCCTGTTCTTGAATTTGTGTTCATAGGTTTCTGCTAGGCAAGCAGTCTAGGAGACCCTTAAGGACCCTTGCCCAAATTCCCAGTTTCCCCATAGCACTGTCTGGATAATGACTTGTTCATTGTCCCACAGTAGGTAAATGAAGATGGACAGATTCAAACTTTTACTCTTGGGCTCAAGAAGCAGCTCTTCTATGTTAGCTGCCAGATTTTTTTAAGTGAGCCACAAAGCTCTTCATGCAATAAATTTTCCCTCCTTCATTTGCATTTCTTCCTTAATTTATGTTGTTGCATATTAACACTTCATCAAACATTATAATCCCTAAGCTCCAAAGTTGTTTTTTGTCTCCCTATTCTTGTGGGTTTATGGGATCCAATCAGATCCAAATCTGGCGTCTTGAACTCTTCAACTCCAAAGCCGTGCCTCCTCTCCCACAATGCACTGTCTTTCCTAATTCTCCTGATAATCTGCTTTAGCCTTCAGATGTGACTGCCAAAGCTCTTGGGTGGCAAGTACTTTTTTAAAGTTTTATCTGGCCTCCTCAGTACTATAAGGTTAAGTAGATTATATAATAAGGTTGTTGTAATTTATCCTCTTTAAAGTAGGTTGTTGGGTGTTTGGTCTTGTGTGCAGTTTTTACTGCCATTTCTTCATTGTCTTAGAAGAACAAAACAAATCTTAAAAACTAATTTAATGCTGCAGTTATTGTTAGTGTAACTTTTGGGACTTGTTCTCCTGTTGCCCCTTTGTGTGCAAGTTTTGTTTGTTTTTGCCTTGTGACTTTTCTTCATTATTAACGGACAAACTGGCTTTGGGGTTCAAGAAATGTGTGGGGTGTCCCCCCCCCCCCGGCATGATAAATGTTGATATTGTCTAGACGTGTCCCTTCTAAATCCTGATTTGCTAGGCTTGCTCTACTTTTGATCCCAGGGCCACTCTTAAAGACCAATGTGCAAAGTTGGCCATGAAGAGGTCATTATTGCCTGCCTCCTCTTCATCCTCTGTTCCTGCTCCTTCTCCTATCAAAAAAGTCTGGGGAGAAATTGCTCAGGAGGGAGGAAGAAAAGGGAAGGGAGCAACTAGATAAAGAGAAGGAGAAAGAAGATGACAAACCCACTTCCTCACCCTCTCTGGAGGGTCAACCAGGTATGAAGATCCAAAGGTCTTTGGCTTCTATGGTTCTGAAGCTGATGTGCCTCTTGGACCCCTCTGCTCTTATTTCCTAATATTGGGGCTCTGGGGCTGGAGTCCTTGGGCTGTGCAACTTTGAGCATACCAAGTCCTTTTTAGATGACAGCTCTTTCCTCTGACAGGCATCAACTTCCCTTTTCTCCCAATAAGTCCTGCTTCGGAGTTTTGGACTGAGCCGTCTCGTGTTCTGATCCAGATGTCTCCATTTAGGATCTGGGAGACTTTACTTTCTTTTACTATACTTTCCAAGCAGCCTTTCATGCTTCCTCTAGGTCTACCAGAAGTGTCAAGGGTTCTGAGTTGGAGCAAAATGTTCAGAACTTAAAGGCCCAGATGGACCTTGGGATCCTTCCCTCTTCCAACAGTCTGACAGCAGAGGTTTTCCTGCCTTCAGTTCCTACTTTGGTTGTTCCCACCCATGTCCCATCTTCAGGTGCAAGGGCCCACAGGTCCACCTTGCCATATCATTGTCAGGTGTCACTGTGTCAGGTACCAGCCACTCCCTTGATTTTTTTGATACTGGCTTTGGAGCAGAAGCTTTGGGGCTGATCCCCTGAAAACAGTTTATTCAGAGCCATCTCTTTTTGGCTTCTCTGCATTATACCTACTCTAATCTCTGTGCAAGATTTGACTGGGTCTGTGTTGGACACCAGACCCTTTACTAGATGTATGGATCCCAGGGGTGCCATGGCCAGCAATCCTGCCTTGGCTTCTGATGGTTAGAGAGGAGTCTTATGAGACTGGAGTTTTTGTAACTAAGTTGAATCCATCCTAATCCTCTAATCCATTAGTATATTGGGCTTGCAACAGTTCACTCCGGGACAGCCCTCTCAGACATCCGCTATCCCCAAATTAGGAGATTACATGCATCTTTGGTCTCTCCTATGACCTCTCATCCCTAAGAGATACGTGAAGAGGTAAATGCAAGGGGAAGTATCCCTTGAGGAGTCTTTCACATTGGATTATAGCTTTGAAAGGGAAGGGCCCCCAATTCTTTTTCTATGAAGGCGCCTCATTTTGGCATTGTATTAGAGTTGATGAGACTAGAATATTAGAATTGGACTAATGAAGCTTGTACCCCTAAGGAGTCTGTCTTTAAGGCCTTTGGAGAAGGCCCATCCTTGGCCGGGGTGGTGGTACTCCGGATGCTTTTGGAGGGCTGGGAGAGAACCTGATGTAGTGGAACCAATCTCCCAAAACTGGACAAAGTATTAGTTCCTCCCAAGGATAGACCTTTTTGAAGCAAGATCCCCAGGAGTGAATGCTATCATAGTTGCTGTAGCCACGAAGAAAGAGATTTTCACCCCATTATACAGTGATTTTCATACATCAGAGATATGTGCATGCATCAAACAGAGCCTTGCCATTGGACAGTCTAGGGCAATGCACATATGCTTTAGCATTTTCTTTATCTGCACCATACTATTTGGCTCACCTGACTAGGGTCCAAAGAGATGTGATTTCTGAGTTGTCCAAGACTGATACAACAGCCTCCAGAGGCTCAAAAGTGTCTGGGAGCTCTGTTATCCACAATGGCCATCAATCTCAAATGTTTCCTTGAGACTTCCTTTAAATGCTGTTGATGGTACAGCTGGCACAGCTCACACCAGCATCATCATTTTTTCTAAATTCCCTTTTGATGGATCCACTATTTCTGGACCCAAACCAAAAGATGCGTTGTTCTGGACCCAAAGCAAAACATGCATTGTTCTGGACCCAAACCAAAAAATGGAAAGACTGTGTGGTGAAGAAACAAACTCCAACAGTAAACAAGGGACCTTTTCCAGGAACCAGAAAGGGGGGGAACAGATGTTCATGTTTCACTGTTGCAGTAATTACATTTGGGTTATCGGCCTGCAGGTAGCCCTCAGCCGGCCTGAATACCAGAGTCTTGGATTCCTGCATCGGATGCTGTCCATCCTTTCATGTCATCAGGGTTGTAAAACATGCAGCAGACGCCATTACATCAGTCTTTCTTGCCGTGCGGTGCCAGAAGATGCAGTTTCAAGTGCTGGTTGGCTTACTCCTGAAATTTTCGTTTTTGAGTTTCAGAACTGAAGTCTTAGAAAAAAGCTAAGTACCCCGTTTGGGATCCTTTTTCTTGCTCTTAACCGATGTCAGTAAAATTTAACAATGGTCTTACCTGTGGAAAGCAAATACCTCATAAAGGTTTTCATTCTTACTGCATTCCTTGCTTAGGCCCAGACCACGACATCCCTCGTCAGTTTTGCACTTTATTCAACCCCCGAACTATTCGTCATTTTCGCAGCAAATTATTTTGGTACTCTTAACTATCCAGAAATGGCTTCGGTAAGCCCATCCGACTAACGATATTCCGAAAAAATGTAAGGCCAAAGACAGAGACACACAGCATAGACCCAAAACTGCTGTCGATGCTTCCGTTAAGCTAGTCACCAGTTTGCCGGTACTCTGGCGCTTTCGCAGCCCCTGTGATACCTGCTACTCCAGATTCGCAGGCCTCTACTGAGACCCATTCGGATGCTTCGACTATGGAACCTGCAGATGTCTCTACCTTGGATGGGTCTGGAACTGCTGTGCAGGCACCGGCTTCTGAGGGTGTATTCAGACCTACAGATTTCCATTTTAAACTGATGCCATCTTCTTCAAGGCCTAAAACTCGACCCACGCCTAGAAAACCGAAGTCCAAACTGCATGGTCAAGCCCATATGCCTAAAAAACAAATGCATAGAATGGCTGAAGACCTTATTACTTTAATTAGGGGAAGCCAGCCTTCCCCCTCTAAGAGACCTAGAACTGATTTTCCTTCTGATTCTTCTGATTACCAGGATTTGCCCTTATCTACCTATGAGGATTCTGATGCAGAGGATTCCATTCCCTCTGATTGCCCTCCAGAAGATTTCTCTTTTGGTGAAACCTTGCACACTCGTAGGGAGCATTTCCACTGGGAAAGCCAGGACTACTCTGACTCTAAAAAGAGGCTTAGGGAATTTTTACTCCTCCCTCAACACAGGTCTTTAGCTATCCCTCCTGTTCTGGACATTGTAGATGATGCCTTCTTGGAATCTAGCCTGACCCCATACACTTTATTTCCAGCTCCCTGAAAACCTGACCGGTATTACACAGTACCTGACTCTCACAAGTTCCTCTTCTAGAATCCTACTGTGGATCCCGAGACCATTTCCCAATGAACAAAGGGCATTAAGGCTACTGCTGCCAAAAACCCTACCCCCACTGATAGAGATTCCAGGGCCTTGGACAGATGGGGTAAGAAGGTATACACTTCAGCTACATTGGCCATTAGGGCCTTAAATTGCCACTTTCATATGTTAACGTATCAGCAGCATATTATGGGACTAAGTTAAACAGAAAGTGATGTTGATTCGTGACTGTGCTGAACATAAAGAATTACAGGATTTAATGCATTCTGCTGAACAAGTTGGTAAACATACTTTGCAATGTGGTTTTGACTCTTTAGAAATGTATCTTGCAGGGCTGCTGTCACTGGGTCTGTACTTGTAAGGTATGCTTGGCTTAAGGAGCAAAACTTGCTAGATCATGTTAAAGCTAAATTTATTGGATGCTCCCTTGCTCTTTGGCAACAAGGTCCTTAAAAAGATGGAGGAAAAAGCTAAATCTATGCAAACTGTTAAAGATTTCCTGCAAGTACAGATTCCCAGATTTAGTAGCCATTGACCTTCTAAGAATTGGTCCTTTCCAGTCTCTTCCAGGCCTTGGTCCAAACCCAGGAACAGCAGACCCACCTAAGTTACAGTCTCAGACTACACACAGGCCTAAGCAGTGGGGGGCTCCCGCTTCCAAAGCTGGAAGTAGTAAGACACCTTCTATGGAAAAATGTCACAATGACTTAACCTTAACCCTTCCAAGCCCTGCTCAACTGCCTGCTCCCTTAGGAGGAAAGCTCGCCCTGCATGCAAAAATCTGGGAACTCATTGCCCAGGACAAATAGGTTTTAAATATAATTTTCCAAGGATACAGATTCCACTTCCACACCTTACCAACCTCAAACGGTTCATAGGTTTATACTAGGCTATCTGCCCTGGGGCATTTATAAGCCTAGCCCGATTGTGTTTGGCTTACGCCACCCCTTGATTTGAGTATACTGTGCCTCTATCTAATAATGACACGGAAGTAATCCCCGGGACAAACCTACGATCCCCCATCAACTCCTCAAGATTCTTCTTGAAGAGAGTCAGTGAGGTGCTCTGCCTAACATGAATTGTAATTCTATTCCAGAGCGAAGGGAGCCTCTGGGTTATGAATCTGTCCCTCCAGCATGTTCTATTTATTTCTGTGCTGAGGTTCAAGACCCTCGAGCGCGTGGCTCTAAGGGATTTAGATTTACTGAGGTGGAGCATGTCCATTAATTCTGGGTTGGACATAGCTTTATATGTCAGGCATAGATCACCTCGAAGTAGGTGGTATGCAACTGAGTAGAGCTGGAGTTTTTTTAACCGAGCAGCATATGGCATCTGTTTGAGTCCCATGATCCTCCTGGTGAGGTACTTTTGGGGTCTTTCTAATTGCTGCAGGTGTCTAAGGTACATCCCAAAGGGGGCATTGTATTCTATGATGGGCCTGATGAGGGATGAATAAAGGGGCACGATTACCTCTCTTGATCTAGATGCGATTCCTTTCATGATGAGGTGGGCTATGTAGAAGGTCTTTCTAACCACTTTGGCAATGTGGCTGTTAAAGGAGAGATTGCTATCAACTTGGGTCCCCAGATCCCGAATTAATGGGTTACCACCTATGTGGTAATTTGTGGGCACATTGTTTTTGCCAAAGGGTATGACTGTACACTTTTTGGCATTTAGCTTTAGACCATGGCTCTGGCACCAGTTATCCGTCTCTGCGAGACCTTTTTGAAGGATGTTTGTGTCAGCTGGAGAGTCTATTATGGCGCCCAGTTTGCAGTCATCTGCAAACTTGGTGAGCCATAGTCCTCCCACGTTGGTCTGTACCTCAGAAAAGTAAATACCGAACAAGAGAGGTCCCAGGACAGAACCTTGTGGGATGCCACTTATGACCGGTTTCAAGTCTGACATGGCTCCAGCAACTCTGACTCTGTGGGTTCTGTCTTTGAGCCAGTTTGCAACCCATCTTGTGACATATGGGTTTATATTTAGGCTGGATAGCTTATCTATAATGCCCGAGTGGGGTATTGTGTCAAATGCCTTTGCGAGGTCCAGATAGGCTGTGTGGACTACCTTCCCTTCATCTATGGCCTTGGTGACTGTTTAGAAGTCGACCAGGTTCAAAAGGCAGGATCTGCCCTTGACGAAGCCAAATTGTGTAGGATCTAGTGTCTGTAGGTCCCCAATGTCTTTGTTTACGAGTTCCATGATGATCCTCTCCATAGCCTTGCATACTAGGCTAGTCAGGCTTATGGGGTGATAGTTTCCAGGGTCCGCAGAGGCGCCACCTTTGTGGAGTGGGACCACTGTTGCTGTACGCCATTCTTTGGGCACATATCCTGTAGTGAGGCTGAGATTGTACAGCAGTTTTACTTGAGGGATTAGTTCTTCTTGGAGTTCATGTAGGATGCAACCCGGGATGCCATCTGGTCCCATGGAAGCAGTGTTTTTACTTTGGAGAGGGCGGCCTTCACCTGAGAATCAGAGATGTTTAGGAGGCTGCACTCTGCTGGGATAGAGATTTGCTCTTTTTGGGGGTGGGGGGGTGGAGAAGTTTGCACTGAACCTGTCTGCCAGGATATTGGCGATCTCTGTGGGTTGCATCCCAGGTTCCTAACATAACTGAAAAAAGCCT
Organism: Protopterus annectens; assembly: GCF_019279795.1. Lineage (NCBI taxonomy): Eukaryota > Metazoa > Chordata > Ceratodontiformes > Protopteridae > Protopterus > Protopterus annectens. Next base: position 1,041,875,834 of record NC_056745.1, on the reverse strand, counting down.
TATGATTGTCTTTAGTGTCCTGTGCAATTTTTCTCTCGAAACTGGCCTTGGAGGATTTTGAGGGATCGTAATGTTTTGCTAGTACTGATCAGAGATGCCTTCCCTTTTAGGGATTTTGCTCTAGCTTCCTCCTCCTGTTGTACAGTTTATTTATGGCTGGGGTCCACCAGACTGGACGCCTGCCTTTAGATGATTGGGTCTTGATTTTGTTTGGGATAGCGTGATCCATGCATTCCTGGAGATGTCCGTAGAATGCGTTTATTTAGGATTCTGCAGTTTGGGCCGTAGTTTCCACTGACCCTGGGGCCTTGAAGGATTCCACTTCAGTTTTGAGAAGTGTGAAGTTCGCTTTTGAGAAGTTTTTCACTGTGGTTTTCTGGGCTGGGGGTGGGGTTGGGATGTGGAAATCCAGTGAAATTAATTTATGGTCTGATCTTACCAATGAGGGATATACTTCTGGTGTGGAGCATAGAGTCCCCATGTTGGTAATGATCAGGTCTAGTATGTTTTTCCCCTCTTGTGGGAGTGGTGACTAGTTGTTCCATAGCATTTGAGTTTATAAATTCCAGGAACCTTTGGGCTAAGGTGCTGGGGCTCGAGTAATGCTCCCAGTCTATGTTTGGGTAGTTGAAGTCGCCCAATATAATGGTGTTCGGAGAGATCTTAGTGTTCTCCAATGTTCTCAGGAAAGCCGAGTGGGATTCCTGACTTTGAGAGGGTGGTCTGTAGGATGCTATAAACTGAAAAGCAGTCTTGCCCACTGTCAGTTGCACATGGATGGTCTCCGATACTGCACTGCCACTAACCTGGAGGTATGGATATCCTTGATAAATATGGAAACTCCCCCTCCTTTTGTGGTTCGGTCCGGGTTTTGGGGCTGAAAAGCATGATATGAGGTATAACCTGGTAGTGCTGGGGTGCTCTCTGGAGCCTTGAACCAGGTTTCTGTCACTGCACAGATATCTATGTTCTCCATACTGAGGAGAGCTTCGAGTGCATGCATCTTGAGGTTAAGACTTCTGGGGTTTAGCAGCATTACCCTTAGTTTCTTGTTCCTTGTGCTGTCTATGGAGGTGGGTTTGACTTTTGAGCCTTGCCTAAAAAAGGCACTATGGGAGTGGCAAGAGCCTTTGCCAATATCCGAAAGCCCAGGGGTGACAGGTGCAAGCCGTCCCTAGCGAAGCAATGTGGCTTGTCAAGCATGTCATCCCAGGCTGACAGACACTGGATCCCCTTTGAATTACACCAAAATTTTAGCCAGTTGTTAAAATCGATCATTTTGTCTTTATACTGTGGCATCATTCTAGGTGAGGGTAAGATGCTGCTCAAGGTCAGGGTCATACCGGCCTGGGCTACATGATCAGAGAGCTCCTCTGTCTCTCTTCATGTAGTCGAGGGAGGTAAGTCTCAGGTCATTCACGCCAGCATGTACAGTGACTGAGTTATATTTGTATTTTCTTTGGAGTGACCTGAGTGCTTGCTTTATGTGGCGGATCCTAGCGCCTGACAGGCAGCTCACTGTGACCTTCTCTTTATTCAGCCTGGTGAGCGGGACGGGACGTCAGTGTGTCTGACAATAGAGTCACCTATTACAAGGGTATCAGGTGTGTTATTCAGCCTTAAGGGCTGTGACTGCTTGGCACACTGACTTTGTGTGCTATGTGTTGTACGTGTTTTGTTTTGGGGTAGCGTTTGCTTGGATGTCTGCTTTGGAGGTCTCTGTTTCTTAGGTAGATTTTTATTTAGAGCCTCCTAGTATGTTTTTGTGTTTATGTGTTTGGTTCGCTGTTGTGGTGGGACTATGTGATACTGGAATTGTGATGTGTGAGGTTACCTTCTCCTCCTGACTGGTTACACCAGTTTTGAGATGAGAGAGCTCAGCCTCCAGTTTGGCTATATGGTTGCATCTCTCACATATATTTGAACCTGTTTGGAGGAGGACAGGGTTGTCCGTGTACATGAGACAGTTGTAACATTGCCTCAAAATTCCCAGATTCACCAGCTGGACTGGAGATGAAACCATTGACTGACCTTTGGACATGCTAGAGTAATATAGGGAACTGAATTAAAACGGACCAATAGGGGACAAGGTAATCGTAGAGAGTATAAGAGTAAGTAGTGCTTATGGTTTATTAGTGCTAACTTGTAAGATTACTTATTTGGACCAGTGAGGGGCGTTAGAATGAGAATATGGTGTTTAATTTGAGAGATAGAGCAGTTCTAAGGGAAAAAGTGAAGAGCAGACCTACCCCCAAATCAGTGGGCAGAGGCTCAACAGCATGTTCTCTCTCTTCTAAATATCAGGGCTATTCAACCTGTCCCTGCAGAAGAAAGGGGACAAGGTTTTTACTCGAGACGTTTACTGGTACCCAGAAAAGACAGCTCCTGGCATCCTATCCTGGACCTCTCTATTCTAAACTCCTTTTTGGTAATCCCAAAATTCAAAATGCTAGCACTTCAACAGCTGCTTCCTATGCTAGGCAAAGATACCTGGTTGGCAACCTTAGACTTAAAGGAAGCTTGCCTGCACATTCCAATAAAGGAATCTTGCAGGAAATACCTACGCTTCAAAGCAGGCTCCATGCACTATCAGTTCTCTGCACTTCCCTTTGGCTTATCAACTGCTCCCAGGGTATTCACAAAGTGTCTAGCTCCAGCCATTGCATTTTGCAGGTAGAGAAATATTCAGATATACCCATACCTGGACAATTGTCTAATTCAGGCAGAAAGCCAGGACATGTTATTAAAACATCTGGCATTTGTAAAGAAACTTCTAACCTCGCTGGAGTGCACCATAAATGAAAAGAAATCTCATCTGGTACCCTGCCAACAGATTGTATTCCTTGGAACAAGCTTGATCGCAACTTACCCAGATGGCTTACCTCACGCCAGCGAAACAAGTTTGACAGCCTACTTCAAACTACTGACCACAAAGACCCAGCTATGTGCAAGGAAAATTTTGCAAACCCTGGGGTTCTTGGCCTCTTGCATTCTACTAATTGCATATGCAAGACTGCATGTGAGGAAACTACAATGGTATCTAAAAAAACTATGGTGTCAACATTCTCAGGACCTGGAATCAATGATTCCTATCATTCCTTGTATAAAGACAGAGTTCCTTTGGTGGGCAGAGGCCTGCCACCTCAACAAGAGGCTCCCTTTCAATCTACCCCCTGCCGCATAAAACCTGACTACAGACTCATCAGACTATGCATGGGGGGCTTACATGGCAGGGCAGTGCATTCAGGGCAAATGGAACCAGAGTCAGATGCACCTGCATATCGACCAAAAAGAAATGTTAGCTGTACAGAATTCCCCGATAGCCTTCAAGGACCACATCCTTCCAGGACAATTATTGGTAAAGACAGACACCACCACAGTTGTGGTACATAAATAAGCAGGGGGGAACCCACTCGTACCATCTCTGCAGACTAGCCATGGCTCTGTGGAAAACAGCCTTGAGCTACCAAGTGCACCTACAAGCTCAATTCCTGCCAGGCAAGCTAAATTCAGACAGACTACCTAAGCAGAAATCTCATGGACCCACACGATTGGAAACTGGAACCAAAAATATTCAACCTCTTGAACAAATGGGGGATTCCAGAGAGAGACCCGTTTGCCTCCCCCCAGAACTACCAGTTGGACAAATTCTGCAGAAGGACTCCCCACAGTCAAGCTTGGAAAGTGGATGCCCTGTCCTTCACCTGGGAAAGCGCCTCTGTTTATGCCCCCCCCCCTGCCTCCACACTCGAAGATTCTGCTAAAGATCAAACAGGACAGACCAAGGACAATTATTGCACCAGACTGGCCTCGCCAGCACTGGTACCCCCTCCTGCGCAGCATGATACTGCTGGATCCATGGCACCTACCTCGGACACCTTCCCTGCTGTCCCAGCAGGCATGCCAGATTCTGCACCCTCTGCTTCAAACCCTGAACCTTGTAACCTGGCTAATTCCTTGAGTTCTCCAATAGCATCCCTCAATAAGCAGGTGCTAGAGGTCATTCTGGTAGCAAGGAGACATAGTACTAGAAAATCCTATGCAGAAAAGTGGAAAAGATACTGTTCCTGGAGCCAGACCCAGGGTATGGGCACTACGGTGCCCAGTTTACCTCATATTCTTCAGTACTTCAACAAAAATGCTCCACAAGGGCCTAATCCTTACCTTCAATCAAAATTCATGCCTCTGCAATTTCAGCACATTATAATACTGAACCACCCGTTCTCACTCCCTGTTAAAACAATTCCTCAGAGGGGCTAAAAATTTAAGACCCCCCTACTCCAGCCAAGGACCTTAACTTTCTGTTGGAAAAGCTCACTCTCCCTCCTTTTGAACCAGCTGCAACCGCAGAGTTGAAATTCCTTTCTTAGAAAACAGCCTTCCTTCTAGCAATCACTTCAGCAAGAATAGTGTCTGAATTACTGGCCCTCATGGCAGTGGGGGGCCCTTCATTATCTTTTATGTAGACAGGGTTTCCCTCTGGATCAATCCTTCCTTTATGCCCAAGGTGGTGTCCAGTGTGGCCCTAAATCAGTCCATTCATTTGCCTACTCCTTTGTTTTGTGGATTAGGAAAAAAGGAACGAATTCTGTTATCTCTGGACATACACAGACAACTTAGATTTTATTTGGACAGGACTAAGCCTCTCAGAAAATCTGAACAGCTGCTAGTTGGCTTTGTTGCAAGAGCAGGGTGAAGGCCATTTCAAAGCAAACTGTTTCTAAATGGATTGTCCATTGCATTCACTTCTGCTATAAGCACCATGGAAAACCTACCCCACAGGGGATAAGATCGCATTTCACCAGGGCTGCATCTACCTCTACAGCCTTTCTCAGAGGGATCCCTACCAAGGACATCGTAGAAGCTGCTACCTAGAGCTCTGTTCATACCTTCACCAAGCATTACCACATGCCTATTTTTTTTAAATCCAGAGCTGGTTTTGCCACTGCAATATTGTAGGGCTTAATAGCTGGTCCTAATGCTCTCTAACTTCCTCCTTCCTTCCTTAGCTTTGGGAATCTACCCAAATGTAATGACTGCAACAGTGAAACACGTAGAACATTAGTACAGATGTTCTTCGTGTTTCGCTGTTGCAGTCATTACACTTGGGTTATCCTGCTGGCAGGCTACCCACAGTCGGCCTGAATTCCAAAGTCTAGGTCCGGCGTCGGTTGCTGACGCCTCTTCCCTGACGTCAGTACGCTAGGGGTATAAAAGATGCAACCGACGTCATTTTCTTCAGTCTTTCTTGCCGCGCGGTGACCGAAGCAGAAGCTGTTTGCAAGTGTCGGTCGGCCGACTCCTGCGATTTTTGTGTTCGAATTTCAGATCCAAAGACTTCATTAAAAGCCAAGTACCCCGTTGGGGAAAACTTTTTTCTTACTCCAGACCGATGTCAGACCGATGTCAGAAAAAGTTAATTGTATTTCTTGTGGGAAGCAAATACCTCATAAGGATTTTCATTCTTACTGTATTCCTTGCCTAGGCCCTGACCACGATGTTGCTTGTCGGTTTTGTGCTAGATTTAACCAGTGCACTATAAAGCGCCGGTACGATTTTGCTTTTCACTATTTTGGCAGAACATTTAATTACACTATGACGTCAGATAGCCAACCGACTACTGCAATTCACAAGAAACGCAAAGAAAAAGAAAAGGACAGGCATCCGAGGTCTAAAACCAACAACAAGGCTTCTTCTAAGCCAGCTGCTGGTTCACCGTGTCTCAGTGAGGTGCTTTCCCAGCCCCTGACACCCGCTACTTTGGACCCGGAGGACGCTTTAGACTCCCACGTGGAGTCGCCTAGGCCGCTGGAAGCTTAAGGTATTGGGCCTTCGGAAACTATTCCCTCAGATGGGTCTGGAGCCGCTGAGCAGGCATCGGCTTCTGAGGGTGTTTTCAGACCTACTCAATTGTACATTAAAGCGACTCCAGCTACAAAGGCAAAGACTAAAACATCTTTAAAGACAGAGACAAGTACAACAGCCTCATGGTCAGGCCTCCATGCTCAAAAAACAGATGATCAAAATGGCCAAAGACTTAATTACTTTGAACAGGGGTTCCCATCCCCCTCCTGATAAGAGGCCTAGAACAGAAACAGAATATGAATCTTCAGATCAGGTTTCCATTTCTTCAGATTCCTCTTCTGTTCAGGAATACTCTCTTCCTCCCTGTGAGGATTCTGATGCTGAAGAATCTATCCCTTCAGCCTCTCCTGAGGATTACTGTTTTGGGGAAACCTTGCATACCATGAGGAAACATTTCCACTGGGAGAGCCAAGATTATTCTGAATCTAAGAAAAGGCTCAGGGACTTCCTTTTACTCCCACAACACCGGCCCCTAGCTATTCCGCCTGCGTTAGACGTTGTAGATGATGTATTCTCAAGAATCCAGTCTGACCCCTGACTCCTTACCTCCAGCTCCTGTTAAGCCGGACAGGTACTACAGGGTGCCTGACTCTTATAAATTCCTTTTCAAGAACCCTGCTGCTGACCCAGAAACTATTTCTCAGGGTCCCAAAGGGGTCAAGGCATCCACTGCAAAAAACCCTACCCCCTCCGACAGGGATTCTAGGGCATTAGAAAGATGGAGAAGGAAGATTTACACCTCTGTTACCTTGGCTATAAGGGCTTTAAATTGTCCGTTTCATATGCTCAAATATCCGCAATATATTATGTCACTGCTTAAACAGAAAATGTTGATAAATTCTGAAGGTGCAGAAAACAAAGAAATGCAGGATTTATTGCATGCAGCTAAGCAAGTTGGAAAGCATACTTTGCAATGTGGTTTTGATTCTTTGGAGGCCTCCTGCAGGGCCGCTGTCACGGGTTCTGTCATTAGGAGGCATGCTTGGTTAAAGGAACAAAATTTACCAGATCATGTTAAAGCAAAATTATTAGATGCTCCATTACAGCATGATACTTTGTTTGGTGTTAAAACAGAAGAGGTGTTAAAGAAAATGGAGGACAAAGCTAAATCTATGAAAACAGTCAAGGATTTCTTAGAGGTACAGCCTCCAAGATTTGGCAGACACTGGCCTACAAAGAATTGGTCCTTTCCAGTGTCAGACCACAAAGGGACAGCTACAGACGCCCAAGAGGCAGATCCCAGCCCCAAGGTTCATACAGGTCTAAACAATGGGGTGCTTCTACCTCCAAAAGTGGAGAAGACAAATCACAGCCTTACAGGAAACAGTCCCAATGACTTCCCCCTGCCTGCGCCAAGCACTTATCTTCTGGCAGCACCTTTAGGGGGAAAACTAGCACTTTTTTCTCAAAACTGGCACATAATAACCCAGGACAAATGGGTCTTAGACATAGTGTCACAGGGCTACAAGTTTCACTTTCATACCCTGCTAAGGGCAAATGGTTGGCCAGACCTACCAAAAAAACAATGGGCAGAGGCACAAAACCAAGTCTCATCCCTCATGGACATGAGGGCCATTCAACAAGTACCAGAACAAGGGCAGAGACAAGGATTTTATTGAAGACTGTTCTTGGTACCCAGAAAGGACAAAGCATGTAGACCAATACTGGACTTATCTATTCTAAACACATATCTGGATATACCAAAATTCAAAATGTTGGCCTTACAGCAGCTTCTGTCCATGTTGGGCAAGAAGGCTTGGCTTGTGACTAAAAGAGGCATACCTGCATGTCCCAATCAGACAAACATGCAGAAGATGCCACAGATTCAAGGCTGGCTCAATGCACTACCAATTCTCTGCACTGCCCTTTGGCTTATCTACTGTGCCCAGGGTTTTCACAAAGTGCCTGGCACCAGTAATTGCATTCTGCAGACAAAAAGGAATGCAAATATATCCTTACTTGGACGACTGCCTCATACAAGCAGAGAACAAGGACACTCTACCTCAGCATCTGGTGTTTGTAAAAAGATTACTACCATGCCTAGGGTACACAGTCAGCGAACAAAAATCAAAACTAGTACCCTCTCAAGAGATAATATTCCTAGGTGCAAGCTTAAATACAACTGCCCAGATGCCTTATCTCACGCCAGACAAAGGCAACTGACTACCTATTTCAAACCTTTGGCAACAAAAGCCCAGTTATCTGCAAGAAAAATTCTACAGGCTTTGGGCTTCATGGCATCCTGCGTTCTACTAATTCCATATGCAAGACTGCATATGAGGAAACTTCAATGGTACCTAAAAAGTGTTTGGACTCTGCATTGCCACAGCCTGGAAACAATAATTACTCTCATTCCCTGCCTGCAACAGGAGTTTCGATGGTGGGCGAAGGCCTGTCACCAGAACAAGGGACAGCCATTCACCTTACCCCCAGCCAGGCAGACATTGACAACGGATGCATCAGATTATGTCTGGGGAGCACACATGGCAGGAAGATGTATTCAAGGCACATGGTCCGCCAACCAAATGCATCTACATATCAATCAAAAAGAGATCCTAGCCGTTCATAATGCCTTGACAGCCCTCAAGGACCTACTTCATCCGGGACAACTACTGATAAAGACGGACAATACCACAGTCATGTGGTATATAAACAAGCAGGGAGGCACTCATTCTTACCCCCTCTGCAGACTAGCCATGATTTTGTGGGACACAGCATTGACTTACCAAGTACATCTGCAGGCACAATTCCTGCCAGGAAAGATAAATACTCTGGCAGACTTAAGCAGAAACCTCATGGATCACCATGAGTGGAAATTGGATCCACAAGTCTTCAACATGATAACAAGGAAATGGGGATGCCCGGACCTAGACCTATTTGCCTCTCCTCACAACTGCCAACTAAAGAGGTTCTGCACAAAGACTCATCACTGACAAGCATGGAAAGTGGATGCCCTATCTTTCAGCTGGGAACAGTATATGCCTTTCCTCCACTGCCTCTCCTCCCCAAGGTACTCCTAAAGGTGAGACAAGAGAAGCCAAAAATGATACTGATTGCCCCAGACTGGTCCCGCCAGTACTGGTATCCAATCCTAAGGAACTTGTCTCAATGCCCAGCCTGGACCTTATCTCAAATACCACACCTACTGTCCCAACAAAACAATCTGATCCTGCACAGCCAACTCAAGACCTTAAATCTGGCAGCATGGCGGATAATGTAGTCTTACAAAACGCACCTCTCACTAAAGCGGTGATGGATGTCATTTTTGAGGCCAGGAGGCCTAGTACTCGAAAATCCTATGCTGGAAAATGGAAGAGATTCTGTGCCTGGATCCAGGCACAAGGAATTGACACAACAGTACCAAATATTCCTCAGATTTTGCAATACTTAACTGAGATGCTGGACAAAGGCCTATCCTTTTCATCAATTAAAATTCATGCCTGTGCCATTTCGGCTCATTACAATACAGAGCCACCAATCTTTTCTCATCCTTTAAGGCAATACCTCAGAAGAGCCAAAAATGTAAGGCCTCCAAGGAGATCACCAATACCTGCATGGGACCTCAATTATGTTTTGGAAAAACTCACTCTGCCCCCTTTTGAGCCAGCTGCTACAACTGATATAACTTTATCTTGGAAAACAGCTCTGCTCCTGGCATTAACCTCTGCAAGAAGAGTCTCGGAGCTACAGGCACTCCTGGCTATGGAGCCTTTTATCATTTTTTATCCAGACAGGGTTTCTCTGAGGACAAACCCGACATTTATGCCTAAGGTAGTGTCCAGTGTGGCCCCTTAACCAAACTATTCTTCTGCTACTTTTTATCCAAACCCACAGAATAAGGGGGAGAGAATTCTGCATTCTTTGGACATACACAGACAGCTATGCTTCTACTTGAACAGAACCAAAGCTTTCAGAAAGACTGAGCAACTACTAGTGGCATATACTGCAGGATCACAAGGAAAGGCTATCTCTAAGCAGACTATTTCAAAGTGGATAGGCCACTGCATTTGTTTCTGCTATTCACAACATGGCAAGCCAGTGCCTAAGGACATTAGGCCACATTCAACCAGAGCAGCAGCCACTTCAGCAGCCTTCCTCAGGGGAGTACCAACCAAAGACATTTTAGAGGCTGCTACCTGGAGTTCAGTGCACACCTTTACAAAGCACCATCATTTACCACTCTACTCTAAATCCAGGGCAGGCTTTGCTGCTGCAGTTCTGCAGGGCCTCATAGCCGCTCCTAATGCTATTTAGCTCCAGCCTCCCAACCATAGCTTTGGGATTCAACCCAAGTGTAATGACTGCAACAGTGAAACAAGAAGAACATAATACAGTTGTGTACACTTACCATAAATGTAGATGTTCGAGTGTATTCACTGTTGCAGTCCAGGTTACCCACCCGCCATCCCCCATCTCTTTTTGCTGGAACTTAGCTGCACTTCTCTAATCTATACAACCTATGTGGTGTATTTGCTTGTAGATGAAGGTATAATATATTTTGGTGCATGCATGTTTTATTGGCATATCAAGAAAAACCTGAAGAAAATGGCGTCGGCTGCATCTTTTTTACCCCTGGCGCACTGACGTCAGGGAAGAGGCGACCGCAACCGACGCTGGACCTAGACTTTGGAATTCAGGCCGACTGAGGGTAGCCTGCCAGCAGGATAACCCAAGTGTAATGACTGCAACAGTGAATACACTCAAACATCTACATTTATGTAAGTGTACGCAACTGTACTTTGTGTACACTTACCATAAATGAAGATGTCAGAGTGTATTCACTGTTGCAGTCCTGGTTACCCTCTCTCCAGCCCCCTTACTTCTCTTGGCTCCTACCTTTCCTTCTTGTTTGGTGTATTTGAGCTTTCTGGTGTATTTGCTTTTTGTTGGAGGTGTAAGAAAACATATAATTCCTTCCCATTATGGGGGACACCTGACATCTGGGGCAAGACAATTTGGTGTAATGGCGTCTGCTGCATGTTTTATACCCCTGACTAACTGACTTCATGGAAAGAGGGACAGCATCCGATGCAGGAATCCAAAACTCTGGTATTCTGGCCGGCTGAGGGCTACCTGCAGGCAGATAACCCAAATGTAATGACTGCAACAGTGAATGCACTTAACATCTACATTTATGGCAAGTGTACACAACTGTACTTTCTCCATCTCAACAATTTTTTTTCAAGATGCTCCTAGTGAAGGAACAGCCCTCCGTGGATATTGGGGAACCAGACGCCACCCCAGAAACAAAGGTGGTCTGCAGACTCCAGACTTCTGGGGATCCTTTTCCATAAGCCTTCCAAGCTCTCCTAAATGGTTGCCCTGCTGCCACACTCTGGAGGCAGTTTTGGCATGGGTGCTGCATTCAACCCAAAAGCTTGAGGCCATCACTTCGGATGCTTGGGTGTTGGAACCACCTCTAAAAAAAGACTCCCATTTCCCTTCTGTACACAGCAAATGAAAGTCAAAGATCCCTTCCTGATATTCCACCCCAACAGCAAAGGGAAGCAACATAGCTACTAAAGTTGCTCTTGAACAAAGTCCTTCAAGATGTCCGAACAGATCATAAAGGATCCAGGAAGTCTATTCAAGATTGTTGGTGCCGAAGAAAAATAAGGACCTGAAGCCCATTCTGGACCTTAGAAAGCTAAACCTTTGTGTAATAGGCCAAATTCTTGATGATGGTGCAGTTCATTCTCCCTTTCCTGAGGTAGGATAATTGGATGTGCAGTCTGGTTTTCAAAGATGCTTTCTATCACATAGAGCAAAGAATTCATGAGGTTTCTGTGCTTCTGGCTAGGAGCCAGCCATTACCAATTTTGAGTTCTGCCTTTTGGGTTCGCCACAACCCCCCCAGATATTCACCATGTATGGTAGTGTTGGCAGCCTTGCTCAAGCTGCTGGGTTTCTGCGTGGGTCTTAACTTGGATAACTGCCTTACAGCAACCTCAAAGGCATCTGTAATCCAGGCCCGGGACTATTTGCTCCAACTGTGTCTATCCTTGGACATCACAGTAAACTACAAGAAGTTCAATCTGCAACTAGCACAAGTCCTGGAATTAATCAGATGTTCTCTGTATGCCATCAACCCAATTGCACCCTTTCAGACTCCCCTCCCTGTGGATTCAATCTAGACACGTTCTAAATTCTCATACGCCACCATCTTAGTTCTGCTCGACTTGATGGCTGCTGCTATGTGTCTTGTGCTGTTGACCGGATTCTATATAACAATTCTTCTTTGGAACTTATTGTCTGGTGGTCAGTTTCTCTTCAACCTATGGACTTTCCCATTTGTCTTACCCACATATGCCACTATTACATTGCCTTGTGACTGGAGTCATCCGATGTCAGTGGGGTGTCATTTTGTTTTTCCTCGGCCACAGTCACCACGGACGCTTTCCTTCTGGGGTGAGGGGTGGGGCATTTTGAAGGAAAGTCAGTCCAGCCCAAGATGCATGGTCTCTGTCAGAGGCCAGTCTTCACATCAATGTCTTGGAGAGGAGTAGTCTTCAACCAGTACAAGCCTTTCAAGAATTCCACAGTGGTATGATAGGCATTCTGTCCAACACCAAGTGCAGTAGCTGTATTGCCCTGACCCCCCCCCCAAAAGTGGAGACAATTTAACGAGAGACCATCTTCTCCATGCCAGGCCTTTGGGTCTCCTTTATGCATATTCTCTTGCTCCGTTGATTAATACCTTTTCGTTAGAAAGCAGCCTGTTGCAGAGCAGCAATGATCTTCATAAACCCCTTGTTTGCTAAAGCAAGTATGGCCACATCTTGTGCATCCTCTTTGAGTACTGAGCCCTGTTCCAGAGCTGATTTCACACTCCTCAGATCAGCCTCACCTGAATCTCAAATCCCTTGAGTTGACAGCTTTATTGTTACAGTTCCAATGATGGTCAGAGATTTAAAGCTTTCCAGGAGTTGTCTACTTTTTCCAGAAACGGTCACAAAATCATACTGTCTTTTTTTTTTTCTTTTTTCAGTGCTTGATTTGAATAAGTCTGTTTCAAGGTGACCTTATCCAGGTGACTTTTTGATTTGCTTACATGGTGAAAGGCATCCCTTACCTTGTAAGCCTAGAGGATATTCTATCAGGGCTGCTGCTACCTCCACTACCTTTTTTGCTCAGGCCTCCTTAGATGATGATTGTGCGGGTGCTACTTGGTCTAGAACACATACTTTTTGTAAGTAATTACAAATTGGATATACGGTCCAGGTCCGTTTTCTGTTGTACTATTTTGCGGAATGTTTTCTCCTGATGATACCCTTATTTGACTTGCTGGGGACTCTTGTTACATAGGCTGAGGTGGAGAATAACATCATCATCTGAAACCAAAGTTGTGCAATTACCATAATGCTAGATCAGTGTTGTCTTTGTCAGTATGTCTTAGGTTCATAGGTTGGTACTAGGCTATCAGCCCTAGGGCCTATACAAGCCTAGCCATAACAATTCCCTGGCTATTTCTTCCCACATTATTTACTTTCCTGGACCCCTATCTAGCAGGTGATCCCTGGGGTGAATTTCCTTTCTCCCATCCAATCGTCAAGGTTCCTCTTGAAGAGGTCCAAAGAGGCACTCTGCTTGACATGTATGGGCAATCTATTCCAGAGTCTGGGGAGTCTCTGGGTCAGGAAGCCTTCCTTCCTGCAATTCCCCCTTCCAAATAGACATATTTATGATTTATTTCTGGCCAACTGTGGAGACTGGTCCAAAGCTATTAGTTTTTTGCCAAACTGTTAATTTTGACAGTTTGGCAGTTAACATAAGTCCATTCACAATTACTTACCCACACTAATCCTGCATAGTTACAGTTGAACCCCAAAGTGACACAACATTTCCTTCCAACCCACTAATATTAAAGCAGCAAACACGCCTTTATATATTTAGTCTTGCATATTCAGAAGAAAACTTTACGACTAAAATTGTTTTAAATGCCGCAGGATGAATTTTTTTTCTTCATAGAAAAGTGTTCATATGCATGAAGATGCATGCAAATACTTTCTGGCATGAAAACAGTTTGATTTGATGTCATTTTTCACTCATTCATGCCTCAACTGTTTGGTTCGGACTCGGTCCTCAGATACAACTTGTCCACTTCCAACTCATAGGACACAAACTTTTGAGCTACTCCCTTTATCCAGAATACCTTAATCAACTAACATATCTCCTATCTGTTTTGCCACCTTAGTATGGACATGGTTGCTGTAAACTCTCGCATTATTGTAGTATTAGTTTAAAATTTTCCTTATTGCAAAAAGATCATTCAAAGTTTTCCTCTTTCAGCTGGTCTGATCCTCCAAACATTAGGATCCATGTTAGCAGCAATCATTCTAGTACTGCTACCAAGGTACCATAATGAGGATCCTTCCGTAGACCCTTAAAACTCAATGGTCCCTAGCCATTATCCAGGCAAATATGCAAGCTTGCAAAAATTACCTTCTATGGTGGATCCATTCCTGTCAAATACAAGAATTCCGTCCTTTTGTTCTCTTTTAACTCAAGGCTACAGTGACCACGGATGTGTCTTGTATCAGGTTGTTGGAGCTCTTCTTGGGAAGTACGTCCGAAGGCACATGGTTCCCCAAAGAGGCCAACATGCATATCTGTGTCCCGGAGATGAAAACTATCCTCCTCCTAGCATTGCAGGCCTTGCATGACTCTCCCCCCACGGGGACTATTGCGATTCAAACAGGCAATAGGTCAGTAGTCTGGTGTATCATGGGGGGAAACCAGATCTTACCCCCTTTGTCAAGAAGCTAAGAGAATATGGCAGTGGGTGATCTCATCCAGTCGTTTTCTGATAACAATGCATATATCCCTGGAAGTGTAGTGTGATTACAAACAAGGTAAGCAAGTCTATTATACCTCACAAGTGGTGCCTCAACATGAAGGTGGCAGAGTGGATTTTCTGTCGATGGGGCCAACCATGCTGTAGTCTTTTTGCTTCTCCCTTCAACAAATGCCAGTAGGATGATGTTCTTCGTGTTTCACTGTTGCAGTCTTTACATTTGGGTAATCTGCTGGCAGGTGCCCTCATTCAGCCTGATTAACAAAGTCTTGGGTCCTGCGTCGGTTGCTGTCCCTTCTTCCATGATGTCAGGGGTATAAAACCTGCAGTTGACGCCATTACATCAGTCTTTCTTGCCGCACGGTGCAGAAGCAGTTCGCAAGTGCCGGTCGGCCGACTCCTTAAATTTTCATTTTCGCATTTCAGAACCGAAGTCTTCAGCTAAAAAGCTAAGTACCCAGTTACGGAAACTTTTTCTTGTTCATTACCGATGTCAGTAAAAGTTAATAATTGCATTACTTATAGGAAGCAAATACCTCATAAAGATTTTCATTTGTACTGTATTCCTTGCCTAGGCCTTGACCACAACATACCTTGCTGTCGGTTTTGTGCTAACTTTAATCAATGCACTATTAAATGTCTGTATATTTTTGCTTCTAAATACTTTGGCTCACGATTTAATTATCCAGAAATGTCATCTGTTAGCAATCCAACTACCGGAATACCTAAAAAAAAAAACCACAAAGAAAAAGACAGAGACAGGCTGTCTAGGTCCAAAACTGATGACTATGCTTCTCCTAAGCCAGTTGCCAGTTCGTCAGTACTCAGTGAGGTGCTTTCGCAGCCCCTGATGCCCACTACTTCTGATTCGCAGGCCTCTACTGAGACCCATTCAGAGTCCAGTATGCCGCGAGATGCTTCAATTATGGAACCCACGGATGTCTCTACCTTAGATGGGTCCGGAGCCACTGTGCAGGCACCGGCTTCTGAGGGTGTTTTCAAGCCTACAGATTTGTATATTACACCAACGCCATCTTTAAAACTAAGGCCAAAATCAAAATCTATGTCTAAAAGAACGACTCCTGGGCCACATGTGCAGGCCCCTATGCCTAAAAACAGATGATCAAAATGGCTGAAGATTTAATTACTAGCCACTCTCCCCCCCTTCTAAGAGGCCTAGGCAAGACATTGATTATGAATCTTCTGAACAGGATTCTAGTTCTTCTGACTCTTTTATAATGAACAGGATTTGTCTATACAAACTTATGAGGACTCTGATGCAGAAGATTCCATTCCTTCTGCTTCTTCCCCTGAGGATTTTTCTTTTGGGGAAACTTTACATACTTTAAGGGAACGTTTCCACTGGGAAAGTCAGGATTTCTCTGAATCTAAAAAGAGACTTAGGGATTTTCTTCTTCTTCCTCAGCATAGGCCTTTGGCTATACCGCCTGTTCTAGACATTGTTGATGTTTTTTTCAGAATCCTGTATGGCTCCTGGTTCTCTGCCTCCGGCTCCTTGTAAGCCAGACAGATACTACATGGTTCCTGACTCCCGCAAATTCCTTTTCAAAAACCTTATTGCAGATCCTGAAACCATTTCTCAGGGTCCCAAGGGCATTAAGGCCTCTACTGCTAAAAATCCTACCCCTTCTGATAGATTCCAGGGTTCTGGATAGATTGGGTAAGAAGGTTTACACTTCTGCAACCTTGGCAATCAGGGTTTTAAACTGTTAATTTCATATGCTTAAATATCAACAACATATCATAGGACTGCTTAAACAGAAAATGTCAATTTCTGACAGTGTGGAAAATAAAAATTTACAGGATTTATTGTATTCAGCTGAACAAGTTGGAAAACATAATTTGCAATGTGGTTTTGATTCTTTGGAAGCCTCTTGCAGGGCTGCTGTAACTGTGTCTGTGCTAAGAAGGCATGCTTGGCTCAAAGAGCAAACTTTGTCTGATCATGTTAAAGCAAAATTGTTGGATGCTCAGTTACAACAGGACCGTTTCTTTTGTAATAAGGCTGAAGAAGTTTTTAAAAAGCTAAATGTATGCAAACTGTAAAATATTTCTTACAAGTGCTACCTCCAAGATTTAGTAGGCCCTGGCCTACTAAGAACTGGTCCTTTCCAGTTCCTTCGAGAGCCACTCAAGTCAAACCCAGACATTCCAAAGGCTCCAGGTTTCAGTCACAAGGGACTTTTAAAACAAAACAATGGGGTGTCTCCTCCTCCTCCAAATCTGGAAACAACAAGGCACTTCCCTATGGTAAGCAGTCTCAATGACTTCCCTTTACACTTACCAAGCACTTACCTTTTGGCTGCCCCTTTGGGGGGAAAACTGGCACTTCATGCAAGAAACTGGCAACTTATAACCCAGGACAAATGGGTTTTAAATATAGTATCCCAGGGATACATATTTCATTTCCACACGTTGCCAGTCCCAAATCAGTTGGCAGAGGCCCAGAAACAAGTACTGTCCCCCATGAACATGGGGGCTATTCAACCGGTACCAGAAGAGGAAAAGGGATAAGGTTTCTATTCGAGACTTTTCCTGGTACCCAAAAAGACAAATCATGGCGTCCAATTCTGGACTTATCTACTCTAAACACATTTCTGGACATTCCAGAATTCAAGATGCTGACTCTTCAACAGTTACTTCCTATGCTAGGGAAAGATGCCTGGTTGGTAACTCTAGACCTAAAAGAGGCTTGCCTGCATATCCCAATCAGAGAATTTTGCAGAAGATACCTAGCTTCAAAGCCGGCTACTTGCATTACCAGTTCTCTGCACTGCCCTTTGGCTTATCTATTACGCCCAGGGTTTTCACAAAGTGCCTGGCTCCAGTATTTGCATTTTGCAGACAAAGAAATATTCAAATGTATCCATATCTGGACGATTGTCTAATTCAGGCAGAAAACTGGGACATTTTTCTAAAACATCTGGTGTTTGTAAAAAGGGTTCTTAACTGTCTAGGGTACACAAACGAAAAGAAATCACAACTGGTACCCTCTCAAAAAATTACATTACTGGGTGCAAGCTTGAATACAACTGCCCAGATGGCTTACCTTACGCCAGAAAAGCAAACAGGTGGCCACAAAAACCCTGCTTATCTGCAAGACAAATTCTGCAAGTCTTGGAGTTCACAGCCTGGCAACAATGATTCCTATCATACATTGCCTGCAACTAGAGATGTTCATCATGTTACACTGCTGCAGTCATTACACTTGGGTTATCCTGCCATCAGGCGGTCCCGCAGTCGGCCTGAGTTCCAAAGTCTTGGTCCGGCGTCGGTTGCTGTCGCCTCTTTCCTGACATCAGTCCGACAGGGGTATATAAGATGCAGCCGACGCCATTTTCTTCAGTCTTTCTTGCCGCGTGGTGCCCGAAGCAAAAGTAGTTTGCAAGTGCTGGTCGGCCGACTCCTGAGATTTTCATTTCCAGTGCCGGTCGGCTGACTCCTGAGATTTTCATTTCCGAATCCAGAACCGAAGTCTTCTACAAAGCTAAGTACCCCATTGGGGAAACTTTTTCTTGCCTCAGACAGATGTCAGTAAAAGTTAATAACTATTTCTTGTGGGAAGCAAATACCTCGTAAGGGTTTCCATTCTTATTGTATCCCATGCCTAGGCCCAGACCACGACGTCACAGGTAGTCAGTTTTGTGCTAAGTTTAACCAGCGCACTATTAAACGTCAGTTTGATTTTGCCCGACATTATTTTGGCAGAAAATTCAATTATACCATGCTGTCGGAAATACCGACGACCGGAATTCACAAAAAGCGCAAAGACAAGTACAGGCATCCGAGGCCCAAAACTGATGACTAAGCCTCTTCTAGGCCAGTCGCCGGTTCTCCGGTTTTCAGCGAGGCGCCTTCGCAGCCCCTGACAAACGCTTCTTTAGAACCTCAGGCCACCTCTAACTCCCACGTGGAGATGGGTGGGCCTTCGGACGCACCAGTTTTACAGCCTACCGCGACTAACCCTTCAGAGGGATCTGGAGTGGCTGAACAAACCCGTAGCTTCAGAGGATGTTTTCAGACCTACTCAGTTAACCATTAAATCTTCAGCTAAGTCAAAAACTCCTTTAAAAACAAAGAAACAAATTCAACATTCACCAGGACAGGCCTCCATGCCTAAGAAACAAATGCTCAAAATGGCCGAAGACCTAATCACCCTGATCAGGGGGTCCCATCCCCCTCCTGATTAAAAGGCCTAGACTGGATGCAGACTATGACTCATCCGACCAGGTATCCACCTCTTCAGATTCATCCTCGGACCTTGGATACTCTTTACCCCCTTATGCGGATTCTGAGGTTTCCACCTCTTCAGATTCATCCTCAGACCTAGGATATTCTTTACCGCCTTATGAGGATTCTGATGCTGAGGAATCTATACCTTCAGCCTCTCCGCCAGAGGACTACTCCTTTGGGGGAACCTTACATACCATGAGGGAGCATTTCCATTGGGAGGGCCCGGATTATTCAGAATCCAAGAAAAGGCTCAGATTTCCTTTTATTACCTCAACACAGACCCCTTGCTATTCTGCCAGTGTTAGATATTGTGGATGATGTGTATACTGAATCCAGTTTAAATCCTGATTCTTTACCTCCTGCTCCAGTTAAGCCTGATAGATACTACAGAGTCCCTGACTCTCACAAATTTCTTTATAAAAGCCCTGCTGCTGACCCTGAAACTATTTCTCAGGGCCCCAAAGGGGTAAAGGCCTCCTCGGCAAAGAATCCAGTCCCCTCTGACAGAGATTCCAGAGCATTAGACAGATGGGGGAAGAAAGTATATACATCTGCAACTTTAGCTATGAGGGCCTTAAATTGCCAGTTTCACATGCTAAAATATCAGCAATATTTGATGTCTCAGTTAAAACAAAAAATGCTTCCAAACTCAGAATCTTCTAATTATAAAGAAATGCAGGATTTATTGCATGCAGCTGAACAAGTGGGGAAAACATACTTTGCAATGTGGTTTTGATTCATTAGAGGCTTCCTGCAGAGCAGCAGTTACAGGATCTGTCATTAGAAGACATGCTTGGTTAAAAGAACAGTCGTTACCAGATCATGTTAAAGCAAAATTATTGGATGCACCTTTGCAGCAGGATGTTTTATTTGGAGTTAAGGCAGAAGAGATATTAAAGAAAATGGAGGATAAGGCAAAATCTGTGCAAACGGTGAAGGATTTCTTACAGGTTCCCCCTCCTCGATTTAGCAGAAACTGGCCAACAAAGAATTGGTCCTTTCCAGTTAGATCTCAAAGGGGCAGATACAGACGTCCAAGAGGCAGAGGTCAACCACAAGGTCCTTACAGGCCTCAACAATGGGGTGCATCAACCCAGAAAGAAGGGGAAGACAGGCCTCAACCTTACAAAAAACAACCTCAATGACTTCCCATTACAGCTGCCAAACTGTTCTCTCTTGGCAGCTCCCTTGGGAGGAAAACTGGCACTTTTCTGTCACAATTGGCATAAGATCACCAAAGACAAATGGGTTCTCAGCATTGTATCTCAAGGTTACAGGTTCCACTTTCACACTCTGCCAAGGCTAAAAGGATGCCAAATCTGCCACCAAATCAATGGGCAGAGGCTCAAAGACAAATTACAGCACTCATGGACATGAGAGCTATTCAAAAGGTACCAACACAGGAGCAAGGAGCCTGGAGGCCCATTCTGGATCTTTCTTCTCTAAACACTTACCTGGATGTTCCAAAATTCAAAATGTTGACACTACAGCAGCTTCTTCCCATGCTGGGAAGAAGGCTTGGCTCGTAACTTTGGACCTCAAGGAGGCATACCTGCATGTCCCTATCAGACAAAACTGCAGAAGATACCTCAGATTCATTGCTGGTTCATTGCACTACCAATTATCTGCACTGCCCTTTGGCTTAGCTACTGCGCCCAGGGTCTTCACAAAGTGCCTGGCACCAGTAATTACATTTTGCAGACCAAAAGGAATTAAAATTTTTCCATACCTGGACAACTGCCTGATTCAAGCAGAAAGCAAGAACATTTTTCTAAAACATCCGGCGTTTGTAACAAAGTTAAGTTGCCTAGGGTACACAGTAAACGAAAAGAAGTCAAAACTTGTGCCCTCACAAGAGAGAATATTCCTGGGTGCCAGCTTGAATACAACAGCCCAGATGGCTTATCTCACACCAGACAAGCAAGGACATCTGACTCAATATTTTCAATTGATGGCAACAAAGGCCCAACTCCCTGCAAGAAAAATTCTGCAGGCCTTGGGTTACATGGCATCTTGCATACTACAAATTCTAATATGTCAGACTGCATATGAGGAAACTACAATGGTACCTAAAGAGTGTCTGATCTCAACACTGTCACAGTTTGGAAATAGTAATATCACTAATTTTGTGCCTTCAACAGGAGTTTCGATGATGGACTCAAGCTTGTCACCTCAACAAGGGACAGCCTTTCACTCAACCCACAGCCAGCCAAACACTGACAACAGATGCATCGGATTATGACTGGGGAGCACACATGGCAGGAAAATGTATTCAGGGCAAGTGGCCCGCAGAACAAAGGCATCTTCACATTAATCAAAAAGAGATGTTGGCTGTACTAAATGCCCGTATAGCTTTCAGGGATCTTCTGCATCCAGGTCAACTAACTACTAAAGACAGAGACAACACCACAGTTATGTGGTACATAAAGAAGCAAGGGGGTACTCATTCTTATCCCCTCTGCAGACAAGCCATGACCTTGTGGAACACAGCTCTAACCTATCAAGTTCATCTGCAAGCACAATTCCTGCCAGGAGAGAAAAACACACTGGCAGACGACTTGAGCAGAAACATCATGGATCCGGACGAGTGGAAAATACATCCACAAATATTCAAAATGATAACACAAAAATGGTAGAGCCCGGACATAGAAATGTTTACATCCCCAAGGAACTGCCAGCTACAGAAATTCTGCACAAGGACTTGCCACCCACAAGCATGGAAAGTGGATGCCCTCTCATTCATCTGGAAAATCCTACAAGTATATGCTTTCCCACCACTACCTCTCCTTCCAAAGGTACTCATAAAAGCCAGGAAAGAAAGGCCAAACATGATCCTGATTGCCCCAGACTGGCCACGCCAGCACTGGTACCCAATCTTAAAGAACTTAGCACAACGGCCACCCTGGATTTTGCCTCAAATCCCACATCTTCTGACTCAACGCAACAATCAAATACTTCACAGCAAGCTAAGGACTTTAAACCTGGCTGCATGGCAGATTCGTTAGTCAAGCAAGCAATGCCTCTCTCCAAAGCTGTTATGGATGTCATTCTGGAGGCCAGAAGGCCTAGCACCAGGAAAGCCTATTCTGATAAATGGAAGAGATTCTGTGCCTGGAACCAGGCTCACAGCCTTGACCCTCTTGTCCCAAATATTTCTCGGATATTACAATATTTAACTGAGATGCTGGACAAAGGCCTCTCCTTCTCATCCATCAAGATCCACGTCTCTGCCATCTCTGCTCATTACAACACGGACCCACCTATTTTCTCTAATCCTTTGCTGAAACAGTACCTCAGAGGGGCTAAAAACATAAGACCGCCCCGTAGAGCACCAACTCCAACTTGGGACCTCAACTACGTGTTGGAAAATAACTACCTCCTTTTGAGCCAGCTAACTCAGCTGATTTAAAGTACCTCTCTTGGAAAACTGCTCTGCTTCTGGCAATAACCTCAGCACGAAGAGTTTCAGAATTACAGGCACTAATGGCAGTGGAACCTTTCATCATTTTCCACCAAGACAGGCTGTCTTTAATTACAAACCCTACTTTTATGCCAAAGGTGGTATCAAGTGTGGCTCTAAACCAAACTATTCACTTGCCAACTTCTTATCCAAACCCACAGACTAAAGGGGAGAGACTTCTGCATTCTTTGGACATACACACACAGTTACGCTTCTACTTGGACAAAACCAGAGCTTTCAGAAAAACTGAGCAGTTGTTTGTAGTATATGCTGCAGGAGCACAGGGAAAAGCCATTTCAAAACAGACCATTTCTAAATGGATAGGACACTGTATACGTCTCTGCTATACACACCATGGAAAAACTGTACCCAGCAGCATTGGGTCTCATTCTACCAGGGCAACAGCCATTTCAACTGCCTACCTAAGAGGGAGTACCTACCAAAGGCATTTTGGAAGCAGCAACTTGGAGTTCTGTACATACCTTCACCAAGCATTACCATCTGCCTCTTTACTCTAAATCCAGAGCTGGCTTTGCCACTGCTGTACTGCAGGGCCTGATAGCCACCCCGAATGCCTTATAGAACCAGCCACCCTACCTCAACTTTGGGATTCTACCCAAGTGTAATGACTGCAGCAGTGTAACACGATGAACATAGTACAGTTTTGTACCTACCATAAATGTAGATGTTCGAGTGTATACACTGCTGCAGTCCAGGTTACCCTCCCTCCTTCCCCTCTTACTTGCTGGTACATACCTAACTCTTCTACCCTTTACTACCTATGGGGAGTATTTGCTGGTAACTAAAATGTTTTGATTGCTTTTCATATGTATGTTTTATTAGCAATTTGCATTGCCCACCTCTTTGGGGGCACCTGACATCTGGGGTAAGAAAATGGAGTTGGCTACATCTTATATACCTCTGCCGCACTGACGTCAGGGAAGAGGCGACAGCAACCAGCACCGGACCAGGACTTTGGAACTCAGGCCGACTGCGGGACCGCCTGACGGCAGGATAACCCAAGTGTAATGACTGCAGCAGTGTATACACTCTAACATCTACATTTATGATGGGTACAGAACTGTACATTCCTATGGTGGGCAGAGGCCTGCCATTCACTCCACCCCCTGCTGCCCAAACTCTAACTACAAGACTCATCAGACTATGCCTGGGGGGCTCATGTGGCAGGGAAGTGCATTCAGGGCAAATGGAGCCAGATTCAAATGCACCTTCATATCAATCAAAAAGAGATGCTAGCTGTACAGAATGCACTGATGGCCTTCAAGTACTACCTTCATCCAGAACAATTAATGATAGACAGACAGCACCACAGTTATGTGGTACATAAGCAAGGGGGTACACACTCCTACCCCCTTTGCAGACTAGCCATGGCATTGTGGGACACAGCCTTGACTTATCAAATACAGCTACAAGCTCAATTCCTGACAGGAAAGCTGAATACTCTTGGCAGACAAACTAAGCAGAAATCCCATGGACCCACATGAATGGAAACTGGAACCACAGATGTTATGTAGTCCTATCTCGCCTACATTCTTCACCTGTGGGTTCGGCTCCGACTCTGCCTATTTACTAGCTCGAAAGTCTTTGATTGGCTGGGCTAAGATGGTATCCCACAATACACTGCTCCAAATCCCCAGATCTTGTTTGCCGCTTGTAGAGCTCGGACGTGGTCTCGACTTGGCTGTGGCCAAGTATTGCTAAGAACTCTTTCTTGTGAAAATTTTTGGCTAATTCTTATACAGATAGAGTTGTTCATAGTGTTGTTGCTGTGTTACTTTTTTGTAGGTTGCGAGTGTTTTTGTGTGTGGTATCCCTTACTTCCCTCGGCCTAGGTCCGTTTGAGTTAGAGGACCTAGTCCTCCTTGTGGTGTTTGTTTGGCTGTCTTTAGGTGCGTTTCACTTAGTTTAAGTTGAGAACCGTTTTATTTAGAGGTTCTCCCCTGTGCCTTGGTTGTTTGTTATACTTGTTCACCCGGTTTCTGTGTTAGCGGTTTCCCGCCTTTTGTCAGTAGCGGCTGCTACAATTGTTGGCTCGGCATGTCTAAGGAACAAAAAGAGCATAAGCCCTTGGGCTTTACAAAGTGTGCCTATAAAATGTCCATCACAGACGGACATTCGGTCTGTGTTTACTGTCTTGGAGCCATCCACCTTCAGGAGTCGTGCAGTTTCTGCCACACCTTTAGTCCTCGGGTGCTCCAAGAGAGGAAAAACAAATTGATCCTAAAGGGACTGCTAAAACCGTCCTTTGAGGAGGATTTAGGTTCAGCTCCCAGTCGAAGT
The DNA here is from genome assembly GCF_019279795.1 of Protopterus annectens. NCBI lineage: Eukaryota > Metazoa > Chordata > Ceratodontiformes > Protopteridae > Protopterus > Protopterus annectens. Next base: position 1,041,851,160 of record NC_056745.1, on the reverse strand, counting down.
CTAAATCCTCCAAATTGAAGAAAAGGTCTCCGGCTCCATCTATTGCTTCAGAGCCACCTTGTAAAATTACCATTGTCGAGTCTGCTTCCTCGGCTCCACCGGCATCGGGGCAGCAGGAGGTAGCTGTGTCGACTGAGTCTGCGTCCGCTCCGATAGTTTTGGAACCAATTCGGAGCCGGTTGTAAAGTTTGAGGAGGTCTCCATCCATCTCCTCCAAATCCTCCAGGCTTTCCGATTTGGATGTAGATAGGGTGGTGCAGAGGCTCCTACAGTCGCCGGTGTTGGCCAAACTTTTCTCGGCTCCGACCCATTCGGCTCCGGAGTCAACTCTGTTAGTTGTTCCTGCTATTCCTCCTCCGAGCGTATCCTTGTCGTTGGAGCCGGTAAGCTCCGCTCCGAGGGACGCCTCCCGCGCTGCTCCAATCCCCCAGCGGGGTTTATCGGTGCCCGCATCGGCTCCGACCCTGTCGGACCCTTCCACAGGGTTCGAGACCCGAGTCTCCTCAGTCGGGCCCGAGGGGGATGCCTCGGAACACCCTTCGGTTCCGAGCCTCCCTCTCGGTGCCTCGGCTGTGGAGACTCCGGTCCCAGTCATGGCCTTGGAAGGCAGTCTGTCCTCGGATTCGGGAGGTCCCGCCTTCGAGGCTATGCGGAGCGTGCTGGCTAGGTCAGCTACTTCTCTCGGATCTGGTCTTCCATCCCCCACAACACCGGCGAGAGCTTCTGACACCCACCTATCCTTGGATAGCAGAGCGCCAGGACCTAAGGATACCCCCACGAGCGGTCCCCTTCTTTCTGAGAGGCCCTCAGAGCCTGTGCCTGAGGAACCCCCCAGAAAGAAATTGTGCAAGAGGAAGCACATAGACTCCCAGGACGAGTCCCTCACTTCCGATACTGACCTCGAGGAATCGGAGGGGTCCCTTAAGTCTTCCTCTGAGGACGTTTTGTTCTCCGATATCCTGGAGATCTTGAAACAAAGAGGAGACTGGCCCTCCAAAACCCACTCCGAGGAGAAGTCAGTATTCCTTAAGGCCTTTGGCGCTCAGCCCTCCGCCTCCTGGGTGTCTCCACCCTTCGAGCTCCTGGACCTTATTGGTCGGAGGGTGTGGGAGACTCCTGATTCCGTGGAGCCTGTTCCTCGATGCCCCAACAAATTTTTCTCTGCTCCCCAAGGGAAAGAATTTTTAACAAAGGGAGTCCCGGTAGATGCTATGGTGGTGGCGGCTGCCACACATAAGGAAGTTGCTGAGTCTTCCTCTTCGGTCCATCCTCCTAACAAGGAGTCTATAACTATGGATCGGTACGGGAAGCGTATGTACCCTGTCTTCAGCGACCTTTACCTTGCCGTCGCTGAATTATTTGACTCATTTCACGCAGCTCCAGAGAGATCTCCATAAGGAGTTAGGAGATACTCTAACGGGTAACGTGCCTGAGGCGGTGGCTTAGATGGTCAACGCTCAGCTCTCTACCCTCAACTCCATCGCTAACTCGTCCATGTGACTGATTTCGTAAGCAGCCGAGGGAGCTAGTAGGGCGGCTAGCTCAGAGGTGGCCCTCAGGGGCAAGCCTGGCTACACCTGTGTCACTTTGCGGAGGCCTTTAAGTCTTCCTTCACTAATTCCCCCTTTGATGGTTCCTCCTTGTAAGACCAAAGTGAAAGACACCCTCACCAGGTGCGAGCAAGAGGGAAAGACCTTGTCTGCCGTGGGAGTCCATTTTTCCCTTCCGTCGAGACCTTATCCCAAGGCTCAGCGAGGGGGAAAGATGTGGTTCAAAAAATCACAAAGGTCTTTTCCTACCACACAGGGGGAGACCCCCCCCCCCCCAAGGCAGGGGAGGAGGGGTTGTATTCAGGGAGACGTCGCCCCAGAGGCAGGCGGCCCCCACAATTTTGGGGGCCGCGATTCCTTTCATGGTTCACCATACTGTCATTCCTGAGGGTGTGCCCGGCTGTGATTCTCCGGAGCCAGTCGGGGGTTGAATTTCCCGGTATCCGGAAGCCTGGGTCAACATCACCCAGGACAGATGGGTATTAGGGATCATCACCGGAGGTTACACCATCCCATTTCACTCCACTCCCCCTCCCTTCAAACGGATCCCAGACGTTCCACCCAGTCATAGGGGTCAGGCAGCAACAGAGGTTTCTCAGCTGCTAGAAAAAGGAGTCCTCCAACCAGACCCCCCAGACCAGATCGGATTAGGGACTTACTCGAGATTCTTTTTGGTGCCGAAAAGAACGGGGGACCCGAAACCCATTTTGGATCTCAGCCGACTCTATCATTATGTACACAAGTCGAAATTCCAGATGGTCATGCTACAATCTATTCTCCCATTGTTGGGAAAAGTATGGATGTGCTCCATCGACCTGAAGGATGCTTATTACCACATCAAAATGGGCAGAGCATCCAGATGTCATCTACGCTTCCGGCTGGGAGCCAGGCAATTCCAGTTTCAAGCCCTGCCCTTTGGTCTCACCATAGCCCCCAGGGTGTTCAAGTGCATGGCAGTGGTGACGGCTCACTTGAGACGTCAAGGATTCCAGGCGTTTCCTTACCTGGACGACTGGCTCCTATCCGCCCCCACCAAGCGTCTACTTCTTCAAAACAGAGATACTACCATCGATCTTTGTCACCAGTTAGGAATTACAATAAACTGGAAAAAATCTGCCTTGCTACCCTCACAGCTTGTCTCGTTTATAGGAGCAGAGTTGGACACTATTCGGTTGAGAGCATTCCTACCTATGGAGAGGATCACAGGGTTGCAACAACAGGTTCGTACGATGATGCCTCTGACGTGTGAGGGCAAGGCTAGTTCTTCAGTTACTGGGGACAATGGCGTCCACTATCATGATGGTCCCGTTAGCGAGGTTACATATGAGGATCCTACAATGGCTCCTATTCGCCCAATGGTCCTTCCAAAGACCACCGCTATCCCATCCTATCTTAATCACAGGCAAATGCAAGCAGGACCTCAGTTGGTGGCTATGCACCAACAACTTAGACGTAGGGAAACCCTTTGTTCCACCCAACCCGGTAGCCACAGTGACCATGGACGCCTCCCGGATAGGGTGGGGGGGGGGGCATTATCTCGGCAGGATGGTCCAAGGCATGTGGCAGGAGCATGAGATAGACTTGCACATAAATGTCTTGGAGATGAGGGCAGTGCTCCTTGTGTTGCAGGCACTTCAGGATGTCCTCCCTCTAGGGACTATTGCGATACACTCAGACAGCATGTCAGTAGTGTGGTATCTCAACAAGCAAGGAGGAACCAGATTGTACCCCCTATGCAGAGAGGCCATGAGAGTGTGGAATTCGGCGATCGCTTCCCAACGGGCCTTGGTGGCAACACACATCCCGGGGAAAACCAATGTGATTGCAGACAGGCTAAGCAGAGAGATCCTGATGCCTTACAAGTGGTCCCTGAACCGCCGGGTGGCGGACAGCATATTCAGCAAATGGGGTCAGCCTTGCTGCGACCTGTTTGCCAGTCCCCTCAATGTGAAATGCAGCAGCTGCTTCACGCTGATCCCCCCCTCCAGGGGAATCTCCAAGGGATGCTCTTGCGCACAATTGGTCCTCTGGTCTGCTGTATGCATTCCCTCCGTTTCCCCTTATCTCGAGGGTGATTCAGAAAGCACTATACTTGGGAAGCAGATTGATTCTGATTGCGCCACACTGGCCTCGACAAGTATGGCTCCCCTTCCTTCAACCTTACATTGTGGATGCTCCTTGGACTCTGGACCCTCGTCCAGACTTGCTGACACACATGTCTGGACAGCTCCACTCCTCCCTGGAGACCCTCCGGCTGACCGACTGGCTACTCCACTTCTATCCGTAGTCTGGTGTCACGATTTTTCTCCAGTCGGGGTCCATATTCTTTCGTCCTCTCATAAACCGTCCACTAGGAAGATCTACTCTAGCAAGTGGAAAAGGTTTTCGATATGGGCCCATTCCAAAGGTATTGACCCCTACACAGCCCCCATTGATTCTGTTTTGGAATTTCTGTCTCGTTTATTCTACCAAGGGTCTGCCTCAGCCACCATCAAAGTTCAGTTGGCGGCTATTTCAAATTTTGATGTGGCTTATGAACCTAGCTTAATGGCACACAGGCTGTGTAAAGCATTTCTGAAAGGCACTCTTCTCCTTCGTCCCCCTGTATCTCAACCTGTTATGCCCTGGGACCTCAGTTTTGTTCTGCAGGCTCTCACTCTCCCACGCTTCGAGCCCGCGGCTTCCTGCGATTTAAAATTTCTTGCATGGAAATCTGCCTTTTTGATAGCTATCACATCGTCTAGACGAGTCTCAGATTTCCAGGCCCCATCAATCAAGCCCCCATATTTGATATTCCATAAAGATAGTCTTTCTCGGACCAAATCAGTCCTTTCTTCCCAAAGTGGCTTCCTTATCTAATATTAATCAGTCCATTGAACTGCCGGTCTTCTTCCCCAACTTCTCCAATAAGGCAGAGTACCAGTTTCATCTGTTGGATGTTCATAGGCAACTACGCTTTTATCTACACAGGACTAAAGATTGGCGGAAGTCTCTTCAGCTCTTCATTTCATTCTCAGAGAATCGCTTGTGGTCTGCGGTTTCCAAGGTCACCATCTCTAGGTGGATAGCTGGTTGCGTCTCCTTTATTTATCAGGCAGGGGAAAAGAGCCTGCCCTTTCCAGTCAGAACACACTCTACCAGAGCAGTTTCCACTTCCACAGCCTTTCAGGCTAGGTTATCAATGGATGATGTGTGGCTGCAACATGGGCTTCTCATACGTTTGTTTCCCATTACAAATTGGATGTGGTGTCCAGGGGTGGATCATCTTTTGGCTCCACAGTGCTCAGGAGTATTTTTCATTGAGCCACCCAGGATGTAGGTGCTTGGGACCCTGTCCCACAGTTGAAGAATGTAGGCGAGATAGGACTACATAACAACAGTAAGTTATGTACTCGCCATAACGTTAGATGTATGTAGTCCATCTTGCCTCACATTCTTCATTACCCCCCCACCGTCCCCCACGCCTGGAGGATTTGGAGGATCACCTTGTACTTCTGATATTACAGAGTCCCTTTGGATAATTTGTTGGACCTCATTGTTATGGGTGTTTGTGTGTGTTTGAGCGATGGATACTATACTTCTGTTGGCAGCAAACTAGATCTGGGGATGTGGAGCAGTGTATTGTGGGATACCATCTTAGCCCAGCCAATCAAAGACTTTAGAGCTAGTAAACAGGCAGAGTCAGAGCAGACATTCGGCTCCGAACCCACAGGTGAATGTGAGGCGAGATGGACTAACCCACAGGTGAAGAATGTGAGGTGAGATGGACTACATACATCTGACGTTATGGTGAGTACATAACTTACTGATTTTCAACATATTGACACGCAAATGAGAGAGACCAGACATAGATCTTTTTGCCTCACCCCAGAAGTATCAGTTGGACAAATTCTGCACAAGAATTCATCACAAAAAGAACCACCCAAAAAAAAAAAAAAAATCAACGATGAACAGACGAAGAATCCACTCAATTTATTGTACCTCTAGCACTTCGGCAAACTCCTTCAAGGAGTATAAAACATAACAAAATCAGCTCAGTTTAAATGCCATAGCAAACAAGACAATTAACCAATAAGCATTAATTAATAATCCAATAAACATTAAAAAAATCATTAAGAAATCAAATTAAAAGCCTCCAGTTACATTCTACATTAAGACCCTGAGGGGATAAAGTATCATATTTCAAAATTAAGATGCTTTCCTTATTCAACAATTTTTTCTTATACAATTGATCAGAAAATACACCTTTATCAACTTGTTCCAAAATCGTAGCTTGTAAACCATTAGGTTTAGAGTTATGAACCAACATAAAATGCTTGGCCACAGGGCTATCTTCTTTTTTATTTTATAATGCTCCTGATGTGCGCCTAAAGCCTGATTTTAAATTTCCTTTTACTTTCCCCTAGATGTACAAGTCCACAGGGACACCTCAGTGCATAAATAATACCTTCAGTATTACAATTATATATATTATTGACATGAAATGGATGAACTGCGGTGGTGGTGCTGTGGTAGCGTTGTCGCCTCACAGTAAGATGTTGTCCTGTTCGATTCTCAGCTAGAGCATCTTCTATGTGGAGACATGCGTGAATGGGCGTACCTTCGTTGAAGGTTGTGCTTCAGGGCCAGCAAATCGGCACATAAAAATCTACTGCCAATCATTAGCAGACCGGAGTTCTGCTGTGGCAGCCCCTAACCGGGAAAAGCCGAAAGACACAACGGTGACATGAAATGGATGACCGTTAATATAGTCAGTTTGAACAACAAAATGACATACATTGCAATGGTCACAAGACATGGTACCCTTTATATAAGTAGTCCTGATTTTCTGCACACTAGTGGGATATCTAAATCTATTGTGTACTAAAATATCTTTTAGGTTTTTACCTCTCCTAAATGAAATACCTATAGCGGTTGAAATTAACTTAGCCAAATCAATAGATTTAAACAGAAAATTCCAGTAGCGTTTCACTAACTCAATCAAAACACTACTAAATACACCATAAGTAGAGACAAAATAAACTAATCTTTTCTCCTTATCAGTGGTGTCTTTCTTATCGTCACCCACTATATTACTACAGGTACTAACTCTACATTGTTCATTAACAACCTTATCAATTACTGTTTGAATCCTGTAACTATTATAACCCCTTTATCTAAACATACTACTTACAACATTGATTTCTTTATAAAAATCTGTATCATTATTACATAACCGTCTTGGCCTCGAACACTCACCATAAGGTAGAGAAGCTATAGTGTGGACTGGATGACAGCTAGTACCCATCAAATACAGATTGCCATCAGAAAATTTTCTATATACAGAAGTCCACAAGGTACTATCGTCCTCCAAAAATAGATGTAAATCCAAGAAAGTAATATGTCTACCCACCTGTATACCATCAAAAGGCAGTCCATATCTATTGTTTTGCTTTACTTCAATGACCAACGTTGGATATCCCACCTTTACAAATAAAAATAAGATCAATAAAACTAAAATACTTAACATACTTAATTAAAAAAAAAAATATATATTTGATATAAATATTCCAACTCATACAACCCCATCATCAAATTGGCATACATGGGGGCAAACAATGCCCCCATGGCAGTGCCTTTAATCTGTTTATATATTTGTTCATTAAACATTAAAAAAAATTATTTAAACAAAATTCCAATATTTCAACAATATAACATGATACCGGACTGTCACCCAAAAATATTTTACTGCTTCCAGCCCAAGTTGACACTGAATACTAGTATAAAGACTGACAACGTCAACACTTATATCTTCACTCCATTGTATTGTAGACAGTTTATCTAAAAGATGAAAACTATCTCTAATGTAACTAGTTAGTTTTGTCACATATGGAAACAAGTATAAATGCAAAAATGTTCCAATAGCTGATACAAAATACCTTTGGGCAGATACAGTAGGCCTACCAGGTGGGACATCATTCTTGTGAATTTTTGGAAGACAGTAAAATAAAGCCAACTCACTATCATCTGTACTAAACTTTTTATCATAATCATTATGTGAAAAATATTTTAACCTGACCCCCTTATATATAAGGGCATCAGATTCTTTTATTGCCCTATTATATTAATTTATATTACTTTTCATGTAAGTTTCAGTGTCATTCAAATGCAACATACACATTTTATAATACTGTTCAGCACTCATAACTACTATCTTACCACCTTTATCAGATGGTTTAATGATAAGTTGTTCATTCTTGGCTAATAACTGTAGCAGGTTCCACTCATTTTTACTTAAATTATACACTACTTCATTTTTATGTTGCATAAAATTATGAAAAGCAACTTTCATAGCATAATTTAACATTTGAGAAAAACATTTAATATGTTCATGCTGGTATGGGGAAATAAAGTTACTTCTGCATTTAATCTCATCAGTATTAAGCAAGCTATAAGCATTAATACCTTCATGTTCAAAACATTCCTCAGGGTCAGATAAACAGGAATGAAAACTGTCTTCTAAACTATCTCTTGTTCATCAAAACAACTCATTACATTACTTACTGGGAAAGAAATATTTTAAATGAATCTTGCGACATAATCTAAAAATGTTGCATTTAAGTTCATGTAACAGAGGCATCACTGTAGGTATATACTTCAGTTAATTAAGGACTTTCAGCTGTTCACTAGTTAATGACCCACCAGATATATTGTGTACAATAGAAATATCATTCAATTCAGGAACATTTGTTTCATTCATTGTTACAGAAACACTAAATTAATCGTTTAACAATGAGCTACTCAATATATTCTGTGCAACAAAAATGTCAGTCAAATAGTACCATTTACTTTTTTTATTGCTGTTGTTGTTAGTTTTGTCCCTCACGATTGTTGGTTACCACACTGGAATCGCCCTCTTTTCCGCTCGTTTGGTTCTTCATGCGATTGTTGGTTCTGTCTCCGAAAATCAGTAACTAATTTAGAATGATTCTGAGCCGCTGGTAGCACTAGAAACTGTTCACCCTTTCCATCGCCATTACAGGAGACGCCAGAAACGTCTGACGCAAATGATACACTCCTGGAAGAAGTCGGCAATTTCTTAAAGGGGCCAGAACCCTTATTACGATAGGTATGTGTTGGCTTGTGCCATAAATAGGCACGATCATTTTCGTAGTCTAAGTCTAGTGCACTTATGGTCAATCAGATGTTCATTGTGTTACACTGCTGCAGTCATCACACTTGGGTTATCCTGCCATCAGCCGGTCCCACAGTCGGCCAGAGTTCCAAAGTCTTGGTCCGGCGTCAGTTGCTGTCTGTTCTTCCCTGACGTCAGTGCGCCAGGGGTATATAAGATGCATCCAACGCCATTTTCTTCAGTCTTTCTTGCCGCACGGTGCCCGAAGCAGTTCGCAAGTGCCGGTCGGCCGACTCCTGAGATTTTCGAAGTCGAATTTCAGATCCGAAGTCTTCAATAAAGCTAAGTACCCCCGTTGGGGAAACTTTTTTCTTGCCTCAGACTGATGTCAGAAAAAGTTAATTGTATTTCTTGTGGGAAGCAAATACCTCATAAGGACTTCCACTCTTACTGTATTCCTTGCCTAGGCCCTGATCACAATGTCACTAGTTGTCGGTTTTGTGCTAGATTTAACAAATTCACAATAAAGACGTTTTGATTTTGCTTTGCACTACTGTGGCCGAAGATTCAATTATACTATGACGTTGGATCAATCGACTACCTCAATACCGAAAAACGCAAAGACAAGGATAAAGACAGGCATCTGAGGTCCAAAACTGACTACGAAACCTCTTCTAGGCCAGTTGCCGGTTCTCTGAGGTGCTTTCGCAGCCCCTGACACCCGCTACCTGAGAGCCACAGGCCGCTTCCAACTCCCACATGGAAACAACTAGGCATCTGAAAACTCAAGGTATTGAGCCTACGGAAACTAATCTCTCAGATGGGTCCGGAGCCACTGAGCAGGCATCGGCTTCTGAGGGTGTTTTCAGACCTTCACAACTTACCATTAAAACATTAGCCAAGACAAAGGTACTATTAAAGACAAAGAAATAATTGTAGCATTCTCCTGGACAGTCCTCCATGCCTAAGAAACAGATGCTTAAAATGGCCGAAGACCTCATTACTCGAATCAGGGGTTCCCATCCCCCTCCTGAGAAAAGACCTAGGCAGGATACAGACTAATTCCTCTGATCAGGTTTCCATTTCCTCTGATTCCTCTTCAGACCAGGGATACTCTCTATCCCCCTAAGAGGACTCTGATGCTGAAGAATCTATCCCTTCAGCCTCTCCTCCTGAGTATTATTCTTTTGGGGAAACTTTGCATACCATGAGGGAGCATTTCCATTGGGAAAGTCAGGATTACTCAGAATCCAAGAAAAGGCTCAGGGATTTCCTTTTATCGCCCCAGCACAGGCTGCTGGCTATTCGCCTGTGCTAGATATTGTGGATGATGTGCTCTCTGAATCTAGCTCATCATCTGATTCTTTGCCCCCTGCTCCAGCCAAGCCAGACGGGTATTATAGAGTCCCTGACTCGCACAAGTTTCTTTACAAAAACCCTTCTGCGGATCCAGAAACTATTTCCCAGGGTCCAAAAGAGGTTAAGGCTTCCATTGCAAAAAATCCAGTACCCTCTGACAGATTCCACAGCTTTGGATAGATGGGGGAAGAAAGTATACACGTCTGCAACTTTAGCAGTAAGAGCTTTAAATTGCCAGCTTCACATGCTTAAGTACCAACAATATTTAATGGCTCAGTTAAAACAGAAAATGCTTGCAAGCTCAGAAGCTCATGATTGTAAAGAAATGCAGGATTTATTGCATGCAGTTGAACAGGTGGTAAAACATACTCTGCAATGTGGTTTTGATTCTTTAGAGGCCTCTTGTAGAGCCGCAGTTGCAGGTTCAGTGATTCGAAGACATGCTTGGTTAAAAGAACAGAGTTTACCTGATCATGTTGAGGCAAAATTATTGGATGCTCCTTTAAGGATGATACCTTGTTTGGTGTTAAGGCAGAAGAGGTGTTAAAGAAAATGGAGGATAAAGCTAAATCTATGCAGTCAAGGATTTCTTACAGGTACAGCCACCTCGGTTTAGCAGAAATTGGCCAACAAAGAATTGGTCCTGTCCAGTGTCAGACAGGCCACAGAGAGGCAGATACAGATGCCCAAGAGGCAGATCTCAACCCCAAGGCTCAAACAGACAATGACAGTGGGGCACCTCAACCCCAAAAGGAGGTGAGGACAAGTCTCAACCTTACAGGAAACAGTCACAATGACTTTCCCCTTTATACGCCAAGCACATCCCTTTTGAAAGCCCCCTTAGGGGGGAAAACTAGCACTTTTTTCTCAAAACTGGCAAATAATCACCCAAGACAAATGGATTCTGAATATTGTGCCTCAAGATTACAGGTTCCACTTTCATACTTTACCAAGGCTAAAAGGATTGCCAGACCTGCCACAAAATCAATGGGCAGAGGCACAAAAACAAATTTCAGCCCTCATGGACATGAGAGCTATTCAAAAAGTACCACAACAAGGGCAAGGATTTTACTCAAGACTCTTTCTGGTCCCCAGAAAAGACAAGGCCTGGAGGCCCATACTAGATCTTTCAATTCTGAATACTTACCTGAATATTCCAAAATTCAAGATGTAACCATTACAGCAGCTTCTACCCATGCTGGGCAATAAGGTTTGGCTTGTTACTCTGGACCTCAGAGGCATACCTGCATGTCCCTATCAGACAAAATTGCAGAAGATACCTCAGATTCAAAGCTAGTACAATGCACTACCAATTCTCTGCACTGCCCTTTGGCTTATCTACTGCGCCCAGGGTCTTCACAAAGTGCCTGGCACCAGTAATTGCATTTTGCAGACAAAAAGGAATTCAAATATATCCATACCTGGATGGCTGCCTCATTCAAGCAGAGACAAAGGGTATTCTTCTACAGCATCTGGCGTTTGTAAAAAGGTTGCTAATTTCTCTGGGGTACACAGTAAACGAAAGGAAGTCGCAACTAGTGCCCTCGCAACATATTATATTCCTGGGTGCCAGCTTAAATACAACAGCCCAGATGGCTTGCCTCACGCCAGACGAACAAGTTCAACTAACTCATTTTCAGTTACTGGCAAAAAAGTTCCATCTCCCTGCAAGAAAGTCTGCAGGCCCTGGGATTCATGGCATCCTGCATACTACTAATACCATATGCCAGATTGCATATGAGGAAATTACAATGGTACCGACTCAACACTCTCACAGTTTAGAAGCAGTAATACCAATGATTCCCTGCCTACAACAGGAGTTTCGATGGTGCGCACAGGCATGTCACCTAAACAAGGGTCAGCCTTTTACCCAACCCACAGCTAGGCAAACTCTAACAGATGCTTCGGATTACGCCTGGGGAGCACACATGGCAGGAAAATGCATTCAGGGCAAGTGGACAACAGACCAGATGCATCTTCACATCAATCAAAAACAGATGTTGGCTGTTCAAAAAGCCCTAACAGCTTTCAAGGACCTTATGCATCCAGGACAATTATTACTAAAGACAGACAACACCACAGTTTTATGTGGTACATAAACAAGCAAGGGGGCACTCATTCTTATCCCCTATGCAGGCAAGCCATGACCTTGTGGAACACAGCTATAACTTATCAAGTTCATCTGCAAGCACAATTCCTGCCAGGAAAGAAAAATACTCTGGCAGACAATCTAAGCAGAAATATCATGGACCCTCATGAATGGAAATTGAATCCACAAATCTTCAGCATGGTAACACAAAAATGGGGATGCCCAGACATAGATCTTTTTTGCCTCCCCACTGAATTGCCAACTACAAAAATTCTGCACAAGGACGTATCACAAATGAGCATGGAAAGTGGATGCTCTTTTGTTCAGCTGGAAAATCTTAAACGTTTATGCCTTCCCATCACTGCCTCTCCTGTCAAAGATACTCCTAAAAGCCAGACAAGAAAAACCACAGATGATTCTGATTGCTCCGGACTGGCCACGCCCGCACTGGTATCCTATCTTAAGAAACTTGGCTCAAGGCCCACAATGGATTTTGCCTCAAATTCCACACCTTCTGACTTAACAAAACAATCTGATCCTGCATGGCCAGCTCAAAACCCTAAACCTGGCTGCATGGCAGATACATTAGTCAAACTGGCAACACCTCTCTCTAAAGCTGTTTATGGATGTCATTTTGGAGGCCAGGAGGCCGAGCACCAGGAAAGCTTACTCAGAAAAATGGAAGAGATTCTGCGCCTGGAACCAGGCTCAAAGCATTGACCCTCTTGCTCCAAACATTCCTCAGATTTTGCAATACTTAACTGAGATGCTGGACAAAGGCCTATCCTTCTCATCAATTAAGATCCACACCTCTGCCATTTCAGCACATTACAACACGGATCCTCCTTTATTCTCTCATCCCTTGCTAAAGCAGTATCTCAGAGGGGCTAAAATCATAAGACCACCCCGGAGAGCACCAACACCAACTTGGGACCTCAATTTCGTTTTGGAAAAACTGACCCTACCACCTTTTGAGCCAGCCAATACAGCCGATCTAAAATTCTTATCATGGAAGACAGCATTGCTCCTGGCAATAACTTCAGCACGAAGAGTCTCAGAGCTACAGGCATTAATGGCAGTGGAACCTTTTATAATTTTTCATCAGGACAGGGTTTCTTTAAGGACAAACCCTACCTTTATGCCAAAGGTGATATCTAGTGTGGCTCTTAACCAAACCATCCATTTGCCAACTTTTTATCCAAACCCCCAGAATAAAGGGGAGAAACTTCTACATTCTTTAGACATACACAGGCAGCAACGCTTCTACTTGCTCAGTTTTCCTGAAAGCTTTTGTTTTGTCCAACTGTTTGTAGCATATGCTGCAGGATCACAGGGCAAGGCTATCTCAAAGCAGACTATATCCAAATGGATAAGACACTGTATTCGTTACTGCTGCACACAGCATGGAAAATCAGTCCCAAATACCATTAGGCCACATTCCACCAGGGCAACAGCCACTTCAACAGCCTTTCTTACCAAGGAAATTTTGGAGGCTGCAACTTGGAGTTCAGTGCACACCTTTATTAAGCACTACCACCTGCCTCTTAACTCTAAATCCAGAGGAGGATTTGCCACTGCAGTTCTGCAGGGCCTCATAGCCATTCCTAACTCCTTATAGACCAGCCACCCAACCTTAGCTTTGGGATTCTACCAAAGTGTGATGACTGCAGCAGTGTAACACGATGAACATAGTACAGTTTTGTACCTACCATAAATGTAGATATTAGAGTGTTCACACTGCTGCAGTCCAGGTTACCCTCCCTCCATCCCCTCTGAACTAGCTGGACTTATCTATACCTTTCTATCCTATACAACCTTTGAGGTGTATTTGCTGGTAACTGAAGGTATTGCTTTTATTTTATGTCTATTTTTCATTAGCAATATGTATTGCCTACCTATTGGGGGCACCTGACATCTGGGGCAAGACAAACTGAAGAAAATGGCGTCGGGTGCATCTTATATACCCCTCGTGCACTGACGTCAAGGAAGAAGCAACAGCAACCGACGCCAGACCAAGATTTTGGAACTCTGGCCGACTGTAGGACTGCCTGACGGCAGGATAACCCAAGTGTGATGACTGCAGCAGTGTGAACACTCAAACATCTACATTTATGCTAGGTACAAAACTGTACTTTCCCTCTCATGCTTCCCCAAGCCAGTATTGACATCTGATAAATATTTGTCAAATTGCATAGAAGAGAGCCGCTTAGATAAATCATTGTAGGCAGTCCTAATTTCTTCCTTCAGTCTATTTTGCTTTACTCGATCTCGTTCCAACAAGATAGAAATCCATTCCAAAGTACAACGGTGAGCTGCCAATAACCTTTTTTTTTTTTTTTTTTATAAAGAAAACTGCACTTCCATTTCATCGGACATGTCGAAAGGAGTAGAGGGGCTTTTAAAACCTTAGATGTTCATCATGCATACAGCTGCAGTAATCACATATGGGTTCTCTGCCGTCAGGCGGGTCCTCGGTCGGCCGAATTCCAAAGTCTTGGTCTGGCATCGGTTGTTGTCGCCGCCTTCCCTGACGTCAGAGCGACAGGGGTATATAAGCCACAGCCGACGCCATATTCTCCAGTCTTTTTTGCCGCGCGGTGCCCGAAGCAGAAGCAGTTCGCAAGTGCCGGTCGGCCAGCTCCTGAATTTACGAAAAATTGGAAACCGAAGTCGTCTTTAAAGCTAAGTACCCCATTGGGGAAACTTTTCTTGCCTCAGACCGATGTCAGACAAAGTTAACAATTGTATTTCTTGTGGGAAGCAAATACCGCATAAGGATTTCCATTCCCTTTGCATACCTTGTTTAGGCCCAGACCACGACGTCTCGGGCTGTCGCTTCTGTGCGACTTTCAAAAAACGCACTATTAAGCGTCGGGTGGAGTTCGCCCAACATTATTTTGGTAAAGCCTTTTTATTATAAAATGTCGTCGGATACTCTTTACCGTTTTGTCCAAAAAACGTAAGGACAAAGACGGACACGTGAGGCCCGCGGTCTCCACCGGCACCACGCCCAAACCGGCTACACGTGGTCCTTTTCTCAGCGAGATGCCTATGCAGTCCCTGACTACCGACAACACTTCTTTGGCGGTGTCTTCTGTACCCGAGACCGCTGGTACCTCGGCCCTTACTCAGACCACAACCACCGAATCCACAGTGAGTGTTGAGCCTCCTAATGTGGACAAGTCCATTTCCACCCAGGGTGTATTTAAACCCTCTTCTTCCTTTTCTATTAAGGCCTTCACTAAGTCCAAATCAGCCATGCATCCCAAGAGGCCTGTTGCACAGGGCCCATCCCCAGGCCCCATGCCTAAAAAGCAGATGCTTAAAATGGCTGAGGATTTAACTTCCTATATCAGGGGTTCCCAACCCCCTCCAGACAAGAGACCCAGAGTGGAGGAAGACTCTCCCTCCTCTGAACAGGGCTCCATTTTCTCAGAACATTCTGATGTGGAGGAACAGTCATACTCCCCTTATGAAGATTCTGATGCAGAACAGTCCATTCCTTCTGCATCTCCCCCAGAGGATTTTTCTTTTGGGGAAACCTTGCACACCTTGTGGGAGCACTTCCATTGGGAAGGCCAAGATTTTTCTGATTCCAAGAAAAGGCTTAGGGAATTTCTTTTGTTACCTCAACACAGACCTCTGGCTATACCTCCTGTCCTAGACATACTTGATGATGTTTACTCGGAGGCTTGTCTTAATCCGGATTCCCTGCCTCCTGTACCAGTCAAACCGGATAGGTACTACAGAGTCCGTAACTCTTACCAATTTCTTTTCAAAAGCCATAATGCTGACCCTGAAACCATTTCTCAAGGCCCCAAGGGAATGAAGGCCTCTACTGCCAAGAGCCCACTACCTTCTGAAAGAGAATCTAGATCCTTAGAAAGGTGGGGGGGGAAAGGTATACACCTCAGCCACACTAGCCATGAGGGCCTTAAATTGTCAGTTCCATATGCTTAAATATCAGCAGTTTCTGTTATCACAGTTAAGAAACAAAATGTCTCAACCTGAACAACCAGATTTGAAGGAATTGCAGGATATGATGCATAGTGCAGAACAAGTGGGTAAACACACCTTACAATGTGGTTATGATGCCTTAGAAGCCTCAAGTAGAGCTGCTGCTACGAGAGCAGTCATACGTAGACATGCCTGGCTTGCGGAACAAAGCTTGCCTGATCATGTTAAAGCTAAACTACTAGATGCTCCTTTACAAAAGGATGTGTTATTTGGTACTAATGCTGAGGAGATACTACGGAAAATGGAAGAAAAGGCTAAATCTATGCAAACCGTCAAGGCTTTTCTACAGGTACAGCCACCTCGTTTTAGCAGAAATTGGCCTTCAAAAAACTGGTCCTTTCCAGCCACAGACAAGCCCCAAAGAGGTAGATACAGGCGCTCAAGGGGCAGAGGACAATCTCAAAGATCATATAGAGGCAGACAATGGCAAACTCAAGCACCAAGAGGTGGCGAAGATAGTGCACAACAATACAGAAAGCAAACCCAATGACTTCTCCTTTTCATGCCAAGCATATCTCAGCTGGCAGCCCCCTTGGGAGGAAAGCTGGCACTATTTTCAAGAAATTGGCAGATTATCACAACAGACAAATGGATCCTGGACGTAATAAACAGAGGCTACAGATTTCTTTTTCACACTCTTCCAAAAATGAGGGGCATGCCAAACCTGCCACGCAATCAAAGGGCAGAGGCGCAAATACAAATTACAAAACTCATGGACATGAAAGCCATTCAAGAGGTTCCTACTCACGAACAAGGTCAAGGTTTTTATTCCAGACTTTTCTTGGTACCAAGAAAAGGAACCGACTGGAGACCCATTTTGGACTTATCCATCCTAAATACATTTCTACTGCACTCAAAAATTCAAGATGCTCACATTACAGCAGCTTCTTCCCATGCTGGGCAAGGAGTTTTGGCTGGTAACATTGGACCTCAAAATTCAAGATGCTCACATTACAGCAGCTTCTTCCCATGCTGGGCAAGGAGTTTTGGCTGGTAACATTGGACCTCAAGGAGACATACCTGCATGTCCCAATCGGGCAAAGCTGCAGAAGATACCTCAGATTTGTTGCAGGTTCAATCCACTATCAATTCTCTGCATTGCCCTTTGGCTTATCTACTGCGCCCAGAGTATTCACAAAATGCCTGGCATCAGTAATTGCCTACTGCAGACTTCAAGGGATACAAATTTACCCTTATTTGGACGACTGCCTGATCCAAGCGGACAGCAAGCACACTCTTCTGGAACATCTGGCTTATGCAACACTGTTACTGAATTCTCTGGGATACACAATCAACAGAGAAATCCAGGCTGACACCATCTCAGAAAATAGCTTTCCTGGGTGCCAACTTGGACACAAACACCCAGATGGCCTATCTTACGCCAGAAAAACAAGGGCAACTAACTCAGTACTTCAAAACACTAGCAAATTGTACCAGGCTTACTGCAAGGAAAATCCTGCAGGCTCTGGGCTTCATGGCATCTTGCATTCTTTTAATCCCATGTGCAAAGTTGCATATGAGAAAACTTCAATGGTACCTAAAAAGCCTATGGTCTCAACACAGCCACAATTTGGAAGCAATAATACCATGTTTACAAAAGGAATTTCTATGGTGGGCCCAAGCATGTCAAGCAAACACAGGTCTCCCATTCAAAGTTTTTCCTCAAGCAAATCAAGTCATCACAACAGACGCCTCAGATTACTGGGGCGCATGACAGGCAGGTGCATTCAGGGCAAATGGTCCCAAAAGGAAAAGCACCTTCACATCAATCAAAAAGAAATGCTAGCAGTGATAAATGCAATTACAGCATTCAAGGACCTCCTGCATCCAGGACAATTATTGATAAGTACAGACAACACCACAGTAATGTGGTACATAAACAAACAAGGAGGAACACATTCATATCCCCTGTGCAGACTAGCCATGACACTTTGGAACTTGGCTCTGGAATGGCAAATCAACTTCAAGCACAGTACTTGCCAGGTTTGGAAAACACGGCTGGACAATCTAAGCAGAAATATGACAGATCCACACGAATGGAAGCTGCATCCACAGGTGTTTACAAAGAGAATCCAAGCATGGGGAAGGCCAGACCTAGATCTCTTCGCCTACCACAGGAACCATCAATTGGAAAAGTTTTGTTCAGGGACTTTTCATCCAAGGGCATGGAGGGTGGACGCCCTTTCATTCAGTTGGACAGCATGGACAGTGTACGCTTTCCCACCCCTGCCTCTTCTATCCAAGGTGCTCTTGAAAGCAAGAGCAGACAGACCAAAGATGATACTGATTGCTCCAGACTGGCCAAGGCAGCACTGGTACCCACTCCTAAGGAGCCTAACACATACTCCTCCCTGGCCTCTACCTCTAATGTCTCTTCTGCTGACTCAGCACAGCTACAAACTCTTACAGTCAGCTAAAACACTCAATCTTGCTGCATGGAAAATTCTTTAACACCACAGCAGACCCTACTTCCAAAGAGGTGCAGGATGTCATTCTGCTGGAGGCCAGCGGCCTTCTGCTAGAAGACTTACTCCGCAAAATGGAAACGGTTTTGCTCTTGGAATGAGAAAAAAGGACAGGATCCTAGAAAACTGAATTTGCCTCAGGTATTACAGTACCTAGCTGAGCTGCTGAACAGTGGACTATCATTTTCCTCCATAAAAATCCATGCCTCAGCCATTTCTGCAGAATTCAACACGGATCCACCGTTATTCTCTCACCCACTTTTAAGGCAATTCCTCAGAGGGGCTAAGAATATAAGACCACCAAGGAAACAATCAGTGCCAGCCTGGGATCTTAATTGCATTCTAGAAAAACTAACATTGCCTCCCTTTGAACCAGCTGCCTCAGCAGATTTGCAATACTTGTCCTGGAAAACTGCTTTCCTTCTGGCCATACACACACCTCAGCTCGTAGGGTTTCGAACTTTGAAAGCCCTCATGGCTGTGCAGCCCTTTTCTTATCTTCCATCAGGACAAGGGTTTCCTTTGAACCAACTCTGTCATTTATGCCTAAAGTGGTATCCAGGGTAGCTTTAAATCAAGCCATACACTTTGCCATGCCACCTTTTGACCCTTAATCCTAAAACAAGGGGAAAGGCTGCTTACATTCCTTAGTACATCCATAGACAGCTATGTTACTATTTGGACAGAACAAAACCTTTCAGGAAATCAGAACAACTTTTTGTGTCTTATGCTGTAGGAGCTCAAGGGAAGCCTGTTACCAAACAGACTATCTCTAAAATGGATAGGCCACTGCATAATGCGTTTTGCTACTCTTATTCATGGGAAATCTGGTCCCTGTAGGCATCAGACCACACTCCCACCAGTTTCACAGCTACCTCCACAGCCTTCCTCAGAGGAGTTCCTACCAAAGATATCTTGGAGGCAGCCACTTGGAGTTCTGTACATACCTTCACAAGACACTACCACCTGCCTTTATATTCCAAAAGTAGAGCAGGCTTTGCTACTGCTGTATTGCAGGGCATTCTGGCTCATCCCAGTTCTGCCTAGTGCCCACCACCCTTTGCATAGCTTTGGGATTTTACCCATATGTGATTACTGCAGCTGTATGCACGATGAACATAGTACAGTTTTGTACCTACCATAAATGTAGATGTTCGAAAAGCTAATACTAGCTGCAGTGGTTTCCTCCTCCTTCCCTCTAGGTATAGGACTAGTGGCTAACACCTCCTCATACAACCTATTTTGGGTTATCCTCCTATGGTGTATTTGCTTGCCTTCCCTTTGGGGGCAGCTGACATCTGGGGCAAGAAAGACTGGAGAATATGGCGTCGGCTGTGACTTGTATACCCCCTTGGGTCGCTCTGGCGCGTCAGGGAAGAAAAGGCGATGAACAACCGACTGACCAAAGACTTTGGAATTCGGCCGACCGAGGACCTCGCCTGGACGGCAGAGAACCCGATATGTGATTACTGCAGCATGCATTAGCACTTAACATCTACATTTATGGTAAGGGA